>NW_028261390.1:54844472-54997581 GCF_051295495.1 Thamnophis sirtalis | reverse complement strand
GCTCATTCACATCGGAACAATCACACAATATTGTAATAATCAAGTGACAAGCATATATTGATGAACTAGCACAGATATATGGTTTCATATTTAGTTTGGTTTAGTTAATTTTAAACGAAGACTGTGCTATCTCCTGGTAGTAAATGTTCCAGGCCTTGCTTCTATATCAAGAATATCACACCCTTATACATTTCTTTGTAAAATTAAGGCTTGCACTTAGTAACTTATGGTCTTCTCGGTTCCTTACATGATAAAAATAACCATATATGATCTGCAGGAGCAACTATATACCCATGGTTTCAAGATGAGTATAGGATGTCTTTTCAATTTCTTATCATTTCAATTTAAATAGTGGTGACTATTCTCCTGAATAGCTTAGATTCTAGTGGTTAAACTAAAAGAAACTACTTTGAAAGAAACTGCTTTTTTTTAAGTTTAATTTAACTCAACTTGTATTGTTGTAAACCAGAAACACCAAGATAATGTTGTGCATCTTTGCTTAATATATTATTTCTGAAAAGTATGTAAGTTGTTTAATACCACAAAAATAATTTCATTTATGTAGACTGTAGATAGTTATGCAGTCTGTAGCAGTGGTGGTTTGCAGGCGGTACGCCCCAGTATGGGCGTACTGGTGCCTACTGGGAGCACCGGGTACTGTTCCGGTACGGTGCTCCGGAGGGTCCGCCCACCCGCCGTCCCTACCTGTATTTGAACTCTTTGGTGCTTCTGCGCATGCGCACAGAGCATACAGCGCCTGTGTGATGCTGCACCAAGCAGCTGGAGCGTTGCAAGAGGTAAGGATGCCTGCACGCATGCCGCGCACGTTCATATGGTGGACACCGGGCCCCGTTGCACCGTATCGGTTGCAACGGGATCTGGAACCCATCACTGGTCTGTAGCTAGTTTTTATCATTCCTTAATTGCTTTGTTGCTATTAAAGTGTTTAGTTGGCTTGGAGCTCATGTGATTTCTGTTCAAGGTGCTCAGAATTGCACTAAATTAAATGTAGTTAATGTTCAAAATATGAGCTTCCATATACTATGTGGCCAAGACTTTTGCTATGCTGAGCCATTGCTGCTGAAATGCTCATGACAAATGAAAGAGAGAATCCTGTTTTTGGCACTGCTATTTAAGATGATCATGTTAATTGCATCTAAGACTCAACTTGCTTATAGTATTTACTTTTTAGCACATAAAGCAGCAAAGTATTTTATATTTATTTATCAAAAGATGTACGTACAGAGAAAAAAAGCTAAAGAAAATATAATTAAATAGAACTATATAGAAAATAGAATTAGTTTACGAGAAAAAATAATTTGATCACACATCTGTTTAACACAGGAAGATTGAAGATTAATTCACTTGCATTGTTTAAAAATAAGATGCTATTTTATGGAGAAAAGTGATGGCAAATGAGGGCTTCTCTAAGGCAAACCAATGATCTCTAAAATGTTTACAACAAGCTTGTGCAATGTGTCTCACTAAGTCAAATGTAACCTCACCAACCAGACTTGTGGTAGAAAAGGCTGTTTGACAATTCCATTCCTTCAGGTCTACATCAGCAGCAGAAGTGTGTGTAGAGAGGTCCCCATGTGATTAAGCCATATTTGGCTGCTGGACTATATTTGCCTTCATTGATAGCCAATTATTCAAGCCTGGTTTATAGCCAGTACATTTTTGCATATTGTGTGGCTTAAGAAACATGGGGGATAGGGCTGTCAAAACTAAGACTTTGAATTTGGCTTACAAATAAATGGAAGGAAAACAAAGGTGATGCAATAACTTAGCACATTTCAAAAAAAATAAAGTGATATCACAGTCAGGTGAAACAGTGACAACTGCCATGTTTTCAGGAAATGCTAGTTAAGTTGTACAAATGCACGTAGTCTTGGAGTTCAGAAACAGTGGGAGAATTAGAAGCCTTCCCAAGCTTTAACTTTTTATTACGGTTTTCATTTGGTTGAATAACAAGGAATAAAAGGGGGAGGACTGTTTCTTTTCTGAAATAGTGAAACTTACTATTGTTCTCACAGACATCACTTAAAGATTTGCACAATAAAAAAAAATCTGCATGATAAATGTATCTCTGTAATTTAAAACCTCAGTATCATTAACACAAATCTCTGGATGGCAGTTCATTTCTTAATGGTTAAGAAGAACAAAATACAAACAAAAACAAAGGGATAATAATATTCTGTAATTTGTGATTGTGTTTAGCTTGGAAAAAAGTTATTGCTTTCATAAAAATGTAAAAGAAATAACTGGACCAATGTTTGAATATATCACTTTGCTTGCTAAAGAATATGTATTAACCCACATGCAAAATAAAGCTTATCTTTTTGGTACTTATTAAAATTAATTTAAATATATTACATTCTGTTTTGTTTTGGCTGTAATGGTGTACCTTCTCTTCATCTTTCTGGATCTTGCAAAATGGAAAGAAAAAAACTAAAATGATGAAAGGTGTGCATGTTAAAGCTAAGGGAAACATGCTCTGTTACTTCCCATTTATTTATTTATTATTTATCTTTAGGCATTTTTAATCCCACTTTTATTATTTTTATAAATAATAAAAAGTGACATGTATAATACCATTTTCTCCACAACAATCACAACAAATACACACACATGTTAAGCACAGGAAATCAGGAGTTTGTCCAGGCAGTTCAAATAAATATAGGTTTATTGTATGCTAATGCTCTCTTTAAAGAATCTGAACTACCATCAAAGTAAATTGGCGGTAGATAAGAGTCAATGGAATTCATGGGTTTACTTAGAAATCTTGAGGGCGTGAAGTGACTCGAGACTGATGATGCATTTGATACATACATACATACTTTTTACACACACACACATTCAATATATATGTGTGTGTGTGTGCACGCGTGTGTGCGTGTGTGTGCGCGCATGTACATACATATACATACACATACACACACACACACACACACACACACACACACACACACACACACACACACACACACACACACACACACACATATATATATATATATATATATATATATATATATATATATATATATATATATATATATATATATATATATATATATATATATATACTGGTCTTGCTGTATTTGAGAGCTTAATAGAGCTCAGGATGTCATCACACAGCCCATTACCCAGCTCGTTACAACACAAAAGAACAATAGGCACACAGCGAGTACCTCAGCCACACAGGATGTTATGAAACAGCCGACTAATCTGCAAACATCAACTCCATCAACTAATCAAGATGTTACAACACAGCCAACCAATCCGCTTACAGCAACAAAGCCAGCACTCCACACACACACCAATATTTATATAAAGACGGCAGCTACGATCATGCTTTGCTTGCAGAAGCACGAAGCCGAAGGCACCAGCCTGAAGATGGCGAGTGGGACCTTGTCAAAATGTCGGCAAGACAATCTCAGTCTTACACAGGAAAAGACCCGAATACAACAAGACCAGCATATCTACACCCGTGAAAATCTACATACATATATATATATATATCACGATATATTTGTGTGTGTGTGTGTAAGTACATACAAACATGTATGTATGTATGTATGTGTGTATGTATGTATGTATGTATTGTGGGAGATGACCAGATACAGCCCAAGGGAGGGATCAAGTGCATATGTAAAAATTATATTATAATTATTATATTATATTTATAGGAAGGTTGTATATGTATGTATGTTTGTTTGTTCCAGCAAAACTCTAGAATGCTTCAAGCAATTTCAACCAAATCCTGGGGAGGGGAGGTGTTAAGACACCCCTGGTGTGTGTATATGTATGTGTTCCAGCAAAGTTCTGGAATTCCTGATCCATTAAGGAGACCAAGCGTGGCATCCTAGAGTGGCAATGGTTTGTGATGTCATGGGAGGGAGAAGGGAGAGTCTGGACCATTTAAGCAGAGCAAGTGCAACGTCCTAGAGCAGCAATTGTTTGTGATGTCAGTTCTTTCCCAGCTTCCTCTGGAAAGCCATCCATGACATTCACACTCCAGTGGACCAATGGTGAAGCGCCTGATGAAGTTGGGGCAATGTGCCAGTATTGTAGACAGGGCGGGAAAGAGGAGCACATGGTAGAGGGAATGGAGAGGGCTGTTCTGATCTAGGCCTCCTGATACAGTAAAAAGCACACACTTAGTCCCCAAAACCCTCTTTTTATTTCAAAGGCTGTGAATTATGTTCATTCACAGCCTGTAATGAGTCCCAAATAGTTGTAAAGAGTCCTACAGTAGGCTGCCAAAGTCCTTCGAGACTGATAAGGCTGATAAGCACCACCTTTATCTTCCTTGAAATCCTGCCAAAAACTTAATTGGCAATTAGATTGGCAAGGCCACACAGAGCAAAGAGTCAAAATGGAGCTTCAGAAGGTAAACTGACCAGCATAAACCAAGTTGCTTTCTGCAAAGGCTCATGTGCCTTTACTCCTCCTTTATGTCCTATGGGAGCAGCCAATCACCTCCAAGCCTTACTCCTGAGTTGTCCCTTCTGTCTTAATTGTTCTTGCCTTCTGGCAGCTCTGTGCATGTGTGCACTGGGAGCAGGGAGAGCCTGTTCCTCTGTCTCACTGCTGTCTGACTCTGGAGGTTCTGGAGACAGCACATAACTCCCAGATGGCCCTGGCCTTCTCTCTGCCTCTGTTGCAGAGCCCTCATCTGAGCCTTCCCCAGACTCCAGGACTGGCCCATGTTCCTCCCCAATCTCCTCACTGTCCAACTCTTCTGCCAGCTCTGCGGGCCGCTGGAGGACCACAACACTATCCTTCACCACCAGGGCCCTTCCCCTGGGTCTGGCGATGCAGATGCAGCCATGACAGGAATTGGTCATGGAATGCTCTCACCAAAACAGGTGCATGCATGGAGGTCGCATCCTCCCCGGTGAAATCCTCTGGCCCATACCCCTTCCACTGAAACCATCCTTTCAGCCACCAGGAGTCACCTCATACTCAGGTGGTCCATCTCCATCATGTGGTGCTGTCTGGGGGGGGGGGGTCAGTTTGGCAGAGCAGACAGGGTGGCCGTTCTGGAACAAGGAGGGCTCTATGGAAGACCGGATGGACTCGCATCAAGTGTGGCAATGTCAGATGGTAGGTGATCAGGTTGATAAATGCTTCAACAGGGAATGGGCCAACGTACCGCTGGTCTAGCTTCCTGACTGGCTGGTCTAACAGAAGATGTCTAGTGGACAACCATATCCAATCCTCCACAGCCAACAGCAGTGGTGCCCACCAAGATTCGTCAGCGACTCTCCAGATACCGTTGCAACAATTGATGGATGGCCTGCAACTCAGACAGAGAGTCATTAGCCATCAGAATCAGTGAGTCAAGTTGCGTAAGGGGAAACAACTGAGGATGATAGCCCACATTGGCCAAGAAAGGGATCGTTTGCGTGGAGATGTGCTGCAAGTTGTTAGACGTGAACTCTGCTACTGCCAAATAATCCAACCAATTGTCTTGCTGCTGGTTGATGAAGCAGCATAGGTATTGCTCCAGGATCCCAATGACTTTCACAGTCCTGCCATCAGTTTCCGGATGATGCACCGACGACAGGCAGATTTTCACATCTAAGGTCGTCATCAGCCCTTTCCAAAATTGGGCTGTAAACTGAGCCAAAATGAGATATCAGGTAGGCCATGCAGCCAGAAGACATGTTGGATAAATATGTGGGTTGTGGCACAAGCCGTCAGTAACCCATGACATGGAATGAAATGTGCCATCTTCGTCAGAATATCTACCATCATGAATACAGTTGTGAATCCAGAAGACGGAGACAAATCCATCAAGAAGTCCATGGAAATGGTGCCCCGGGGTCTCTCTGGTGGCATCAATGGCTGGAGCAGCCCTTGGGGGGCTCCTGTTGGCATCGAACACAGGACGTGACGTAAGCCTGGACATCGTGTCGCAATCGGGGCCACCAAAAGGTGCTAGAAACTAGGTTCAATGTCTTAAAGAGGCCAAAGTGCCCCACCACAGGATTATCATGGCACTGCGACAGGATAAGTCTCCAGAGCGGCCCCACCGGCACATATAGCCTGTCTCGGTACCGCAAGAGTTCCTCGGTAAATGTTCATGTAGAGGCGGGCCCCACCTCTTTTACTCCACATAAGCATTGTGCTGTAAAAGGTCCTAACAGGGAAGACTGTAATAATGAAGCTGTTAAGGCCAACTGCTTCAGCACATTCTTCAGTTCAGTCTTTGTCAACAGCAATGACTTCTACCCCTCATTTCCTAGTGGTACTACAACTCATTACAATGATCTGCTACATATTGATTTTACAGTAGAGAACGTTGAAATGGCACCACACAACTTAAAGCCATCTCTGACTATTGGCCCTGATGGATTATGTGCCTACTTCTTGAAAAAGCTTTCCACTACCATAACAAAATCCCTAAGCACAATCTATGAGGTATCTTTCAGAACCAGCTCCCTGCCCGACCTATGGTCATTAGCTATGACCATACCTATCTTCAAAAGGGGAGACCCCAGTCTAGTATAAAATTACAGACCAATCTCAATGTGTGGTGGCACCTGTAAAGTCATGGAATCAATTATAAACCAGTCCGTCACCCTTCACTTAGAGAAAAACAACCTGCTTTCTAAAAGCAATTTGGTTTCAAGAAAAAATTGTCCTACAGAAACATTTGGACCACACAATTCGACCAGGGTAAAGCAATAGATGCAATTTACATAGACATCTGCAAAATCTTTGATTCAGTGATACATGACAAACTACTGTTAAATCTAAGCTCTTATGGCATTTCCAGAGCCCTGCACAAGTGGATAGTCGTGTTCCTGTCAAACAGGCAACAAGTAGTCAAAATAGGGAATGGCCTATCAAACCCAGCACCAGTTAACAGCAGTGTCCCCAAGGCAGCATTTTAGCACCCACACTCTTTCTGCTTTACATAAATGATCTTTGTGATCATATTATAAGCAACTGAATCCACTTTGCTGATGACATAAAACTATTTAACACCACCGACAATGCTGCTGCCCTACAAAGCAACCTTGATTATGTGTCACAATGGTCATGTAATTGGCAACTCCAAATCTCAACTAACAAATGCTCTGTCTTACACACTGGCAACAAGAATCAGAACACCAAATACAATCTGGGCAGATACAACCTCGTAGACAACCCTCACTCTATCAAGGACCTAGGAGTACTCATCTCAAAAAACCTAAGCCTCAGTGCTCACTGTAACAGCATTGCCAAAAAGGCATTAAGAGTTGTTAACCTAAGACATTAAAACAATTATGTGGATCCAGTGGTGTTTCATGAGAAGAGTACTCCATTCCTCTGCTTATAATAGAATCCCGTATGCCACCAGGCTCGAAATGTTGGGCTTGGACAACTTGGAACTACACCGCCTATGGTCTTACCTAAGCATAGTACATGAAATTGTTTGCTACAATATGCTACCTGTCAATGACTACTTCAGCTTCAACATCAATAATACACGGGCAAACAACAGATACAAACTCAAGGTAAACCACTCCAAACTTCATTGCAGAAAATATGACTTCAGCAACAGAGTGATCAATGCCTGGAATACTCTACCTGACTCCATTGTTACATCCTCAAACCCGCACAGCTTCAACCTTAAACTGTCTACCATGGATCTTACCACATTCCTAAGAGGTCCGTAAAGGGAGCGTGCATAAGCGCACCAGATTCCCTGTCCTACTGTCCCCATTTATTTGTACTCATTTCCTTTGTTCATAGCCATGTTTATATTTACACCTGTTATCCTGTATATGTTTGGCAAACTAAATAAATAAATCAACCTCATATGGCTACCAAAAGCAGCTCCCTAGGTAATAGAACTATTAACACCCTATCTGCTGGGTCTCATAGGATGGGCAGATGAAAGTGGGAAGAGGCTGCCCCTCAAATAACCTGGTTGCATGACTTGAAGGGCTTTAAAGGACAACAACAACACCAGTGAAGACCTTGAACTGGATCCAGAAAAATGCTGGTAACCAATGCAGCTTGTGATGTGCATTGAATTCTTAAGGACTGCCCAGTAAACTTGGCAGTATTACTGTCCTTACATTGCTCTCTCGACTCAGTTCAAAACAACCTCATTTCAACTCTGCTAATTAGGGCATGGTTTATTTGAAAGCTAAATCGGTTCATTTCAAGCTCAGGCCATTCCCAATTTTAGAAAGTCCTATTGTCTAAAGTTATCAACTGCAGAAAGAAGCTTCTCTCTGTGGAACATAATCAATCCTGAAAGCCTCCAGATGGTGCAGTTTGCTAAAGTGTGCTTGCATATACATGTGCATAAATTAGGAATCTCAAAGCTAAGCTGCAAAGAGCTACGTAGCATTAGATGGCAGGAAAGAAATACACAGAATGCTAACATTCAGCTTTCAGAATTTCCCAAACAACAGGGCTATTAATGAGAATTCTGGGAGTTGAACTTAGTTGATCTGCCTGGAAATCATCATTGACTGAAAAGCACAACATGGGACAAAAATTAAGTTAATCTGATAAAATTTAGCTTCAATTCATTTTAAATTTGAGCCAAGGTGGCGCAGTGGTTAAATGCAGCACTGCAGGCTACTGCTAGATCAGCAGGTCAGCGGTTCAAATCTCACCGGCTCAGGGTTGACTCAGCCTTCCATCCTTCCGAGGTGGGTAAAATGAGGACCCGGATTGTTGGGGGCAATATGCTGACTCTCTGTAAACCGCTTAGAGAGGCCTGAAAGGCCTATGAAGCGGTATATAAGTCTACTGCTATTGCTATTGCTATAAAATTTGGTGTTTTTAATGTATAATTACTATTATTTTAATTGAGTAACTTCATTTAGTTTCATCTTCCTGGTGTCTTGGGAGGATTTTATTTTTCACAGCTTTAAAATAATCCCCAATGACAACTGTAAGTTCCTGAATTAATTGAAGCCACAACATAGCTTGGAATTGAGAAGATTATATTTTTAGGAAGAAAAGTAAGAGCAACATCTTGGAGGGTGAGGAAAATGAGAAAGCACATAGGTAGAATATCTTTTCCTGTCCTGCAGTGTTAGGCTGCATCAAGCTTAGTCTTGCTGGCTTTGAGCGTGTTGCAAGTTCTTTTATTGTTGTTGGGAACAGCAGAGAGACAGACACTGAATGCAGAAATATAACCATGATTTTAGTAACAGCAACAGAATCGGAAAGGACCTTAGAGGTTATCTGGTCCAACCCCCCTGCTCTCACAGGAGACTTATACTATTCTGATAAATGGCTATCTGGTCTCTTCTTAAAAGCCTCCAGTAAATGGGGTGCACACAACTTCCAAAGGGAACTTCTTTGTACTGGTTAGGAATTTACTTCTTAGTTCTAGGTTGCTTCTCTCTTTAGTTCGTTTCCATCCATTATTTCTGCCTACAGGTGCTTTGGTTAAAAAAATGGCAGCCTTCTTGTTCTGACCCCCCTCGTTCCACACCCAAGCACACTCTGAGCCAAAGATAAGTTACGGCATTTAATTAACAGACAGACAGGTCCTTGGCAGCAAACCGGCACAGAAAAGCTTGGGCAGCAATAAACACAGATAAGGCTTGGCAGCAATCCAGCCTACCAAGCTTCTAACAATGCTCTCCGACATTCAATCCTGTGTTGACTTCTGCAAAGAGGGGCGTGTGCACAAGTAGTCTTTTTATAGTCTGGAGAGGAGCCTAATGACCACCAGCTGAGTGCAATTACCTCCTGTAACTGCACAACTGTTCCTGACGCCTATTAGCTCTTCAATGCCGTGCATCCAGGAACAACTCACTACTGATGTCCGGCTCACTCTCCCTTGTCTCCTCCCCACTGGTCCAAGGCTCAGGTGCCTCCTGGTGGTCAACCAGCCTCTCTGCACCCTGCTCGGAGTCAGAACCCTGTCCAGGGTCCTCCACATCCTCCAGAGCTGACTCATAGGGCCCTTCGCTGTCGGAGTCTGGTGGCAGCTCCAACGGCTCCTGCTGGGCCACAACACTTCTATGGCAGTCCTTAAAGTATTGGAAGATTGTTATCATGTCACTTCTTTTCACTAGACTAGGTATATCCAGTTCCTACAATCATTTTTCTTTTGCTTTAGATTCTAGGCTAATCATTTTTGTTGCTCTTCTTTGAATTCTTTCCAAAGTCTCAATATCTTTTTTCTATTGGGGTGACCAAACTGGATGGTCCCATCAAAGCTTTGTAGAGTGTTTCTTTATATGATCTTGATTCTATTCCTCTGTTAATGCAACCTGGGATTACATTGCCTTTTTTGGCTGCACGCTGTTTGTCAGGCCTTAAAGCCATATTTTGCATTGGGCCTTCAGGCCTGCCACATTCAATGCTGTGGGAAAATGGGAGGGGGGATTATATGGAGTATGGGAGATATATAGTCACAATAGCTTTCCTTTCTCGGAGTCAATGACATTTTGTCCTGAACCTGGAGGGCTATGACTGGGAGGCATCTCCAGTTGGGATGGTGCCTGATTGGGCCATGCAATGGACATGTGGGTGCTGGGCAGGGGTTTGGACTTTCATTTGGATGGAGGAAACCTGGAAGCTTTCAGATTCAGGTTTTCCCAGATGTGCCAATATGACATCTCTAATAAAATGTAACTTTGAGGAACTTGAAGCCTTGGAGTCTTTTTTCGTTGGAGGTGTTACTTGGAACCCTGACATTAACCCGAATCTTCTTTAAAACTCCAACCAGCTCCCCAAAGGATAGAGGATCGTGAGCCCCAAACGTCAAATTGGCACCAGGTGGCGTGAAGACTCAGGGAAGATGGAGGAAGAATAGGCGCCCACGGAGGGAGCTACAGGGGCTGGTTCAGAGATTTATGTCAAGACCATCTATTCCCCTTCCCAAGCCATGGTGGAAGCAGAGATGGCCATAGAAGCAGAACATCAGCTGGGTGCCTGGGCCAAAAAGCCAATACCCAAGCAAACTGTGAAGCCAGACTTTGCTCTATGGGGCAAAGCCACAGTAGCCACACTACCCCAGGAGACGATGACCAGGATGATGTTGCCAAACCAGCAGATGGGATTGAGCAGAGTGGAGCAGACCCGAGCCCTTGAATGGAGGACCTCAGGACCAGCAGACCGTAGGTACTCCCGAGAATGCAGTTTCTTGCTGCCATCATGCAGCCAGTCATTGGCAAGCCTCCCAGAACAGTTCAACCAACTCAACATGGGTGTCAGCTTTGGAAGCCATATTAACACTGGATGCTTCCATGCTGCCACATTCTTGTGCCTAGAAAAGCAGGAGGGGGGATTTGGTAGAGGGGGTGTAGTTAGATAAAGTAGCATTCTTCTTTTCGGTCAAGCTCAGGGTATTCATGCATCTGGAGAAGGAATGGTTGGAGTGATGTCTCAAGTTGGGATGGATTGGGATTGGACCATGTGATGGACTGATGGGTGGATGGGATGGGTTTGAACTTTTGACCTACTGAGAGAAAATCTGAAACTGTCAGATTTGGATTTTCCCAGATGTGCCTTTATACCTACTCTAATAAATGGGAGCTTTGAGAAAATGCCTGTCTTGGAGTTTCATTGGAGTTGGGGTTTTCAGGAACGCTGACATTAACCCGAATTCCTAAGTAATCAAACAACACCATGCAAGGGGGCTGTCTGGGATGCTGAGCCCCAGCACTGACCTGAACCTTGGGGTGTGAAGACTCAGTGAAGATGGAGGGGAGAGAGGAGATTGCAGAAGGAGCTGTGGAAATGGATACCAGAGAACTTAGCGAGGTCCAGTATTATCCTTCTGAGGACATGAGGTGAGGCCTTGAAGCTGCAGAGGCAACACAAAGGCTAGGTACCCGGCCCAAGGAGACATATTCCTGGAATAACTGCCAGTCTGATCCAACTCCAGAGATGGGACAGGTGGAGAGACCACCTGATTATCATTCTGGCTCCATCCCAATGCAGACAACTCATGGGCCAGAATAGAGGGATGTGGGAACCTGATGCCTCCGTCCCGAAGTCAATCATTGACTGGGTTCCCAGAGGTATTTCACCAGCTTGAAATGGGAAGTTATGCACTGCAATCCCAGCCTCCTCAAGTGAGATGGAGTTTAACACAACCCACATTCACTTTTCCTGCCCCAGGACATCCCAATGGAATTAGCGTGGCATCAAACCCTTTCTACTCAGCCAGAGATGACTGAGAGATCGGCTTGGGACAGCAGGCTTGAACAGCAGGACAGAGATAACAGATGCAGACAGTATCAGGGATGCTACAACCGCCAGCTGCCCCCCTCACCAACCTGCCTTCATACTTCCCCCTGCGGAGTGTATCCCCCCCCCCACGCTTGGGATTCTATCCCAGCCATGGGTGGGTCCAGTGCCAGTGGATGCCAGCCCCATTTCCTCCACCTTTTTTGGGATCTCCATGGGCCCAACATGCCCCAATGATCCTGGCATAGCAGTGGGGTCTGATCCAGCAGCCAGCTGGAGCCCCCCTCCTCTTGCACCTCAGCTGCCCACACAGCAGCCAGCCGCATCGCCATAGCAGATTCCAACTCATCCCCCAGCATTTGCCCCGCTGCCCGCTGTAGCACCCCAACAGGACCCTGTCGGGGAAATTCCACAAGTAAGACCACCACCCCCACAGTTTAAAGCAACGTTTGATGGTAAACCTGCGAAACTGGCTTATTTTCTCAGCCGGGTCTGGGCTCATATAGACCAATATCAGGAGCTGTACGAAACAGATTGTGACTTCGTATCAGCGATCACAGACGGGATGAATGAAGGAGACACTTCCGAGTGGGTGGCCCAGCTGCACAATGAGGGGACTGCTGAACTAAATTACACTGAGGGCTTTGTAGAATTTCTTTGGGCTAGATTCGAAGACCCCGACTGAGTCAATGAAAATGAAACCACAAAAAGATGATGAAGCAAGATAACCGACCCATAAAAGACTTTGGATGGGATTTTAGATGGGTTGCAGGAAACTTGGCCATGATTCTTAACTAGGGGGGCACTTTGGGTTTTTAAAAACCCTCCATTTAGTTAGGGGACAATTCTGGTGGACATGGATGAAATCTGACGCAGAAGGTTATGTTAGAAGCTGCGCTATTTGTGCCACCATGAAAACCAGAACAGGGAAACCCCCTGGCCTTCTCCAGCAAGTGGCAGAACCCACAAAACCCTGGGAGCAGATCGCAATGGACTTTGTTGTCAACCTCCCAGAAAGTGAGGAAAATATGGTAATCTGAGCTGTCATTGATTTATTCTCCAAACAAGCCCACTTCACTGTCTGCAAGGGACTGCCTTCGGCCAAAAAGCTGGAAAAACTTTTTGTGAATCACGTTTATAGATTTCATGGCGTTCCAAGGAGAATAATGTCAGATTGTGGGGTCCAATTCACTGTGACGTTCTGGATGGTGTTCCTGAAGTCCATTGGATCATCCTAAGGGCTTAGCTTGGCATTCCATCCTATGACCAATGGATCAGCTGAAAAATCCAACACCATGGTGGAACAATACATTAGATGTTATGTAAATTATCAATAAGAAAATTGGGCAGAGTTAATACCATTTTCAGAAGTGGCTTATAACAATGCAGTACATAGCAGTACGGGGATGACTCCTTTTCAAATAACTACCGGCATGGAGTTTGTGGCTATGCCTTAGTTACTTAGGGAACCCCCAACCTCCATGTCCCTAACAGATTGGGTAGCCTCATTACAAAAAGGGTGGGAGAATACAAAGAAAGCTTTAGCAGAAGCAGTTGAAAAATATAAGAAACAGGCTGATAAGCACAGGTCTCTACAACTACCTTTCCGGATAGGAGATAAGGTGTATTTGTCAACTAAATACCTAAGTTTATATACTGTTTAGCTAAGTCATTTATGACCCTCAAAGTATGAGCAGTAATAAAATTATTAATCTTTAAAGTGTCATAATGCCCTAAAGCGCCATTGGTTTCACTTCAAACCAACCAACTTGTTTTAGAAGCAGAACGGCTCTGGCTCCATGTTTATTTCAAAGAATGTTAATGTCAACTTCAAACCGAACCTGGCGGAAGCCATTTTGTTGGTTCTCAGTTGCCACACAGTATGGGAGGGGGGAAGGAGGCCAAGCACAACACCACTCTATCTCATGGGAACCAAAGTCATCTCCACAGGCGTCAGATGAGAATGGAAAAGAATGCCTAGGGAGCCAACCAATGAATCTAATTGGACAATGTGACCTGTGACACTTGGGGAGGTGATCATTTACTGTTTTAATTGTACTGAAACCACAAAAATGTTCAGAGTTGGTTTTACATTTCATCGTGCCAATATGATGTGCCCAATACAGAAGTTCTTTGAGAGAGATCTGAGTCTCATAGTTCTGATTTACTTGGACTAGTTAGTCAGAACCTTGATAGTTAATTTATATTCTGTAGCATTCTAATGGTGGTGATTGATGGAACCTTCCTTCTAAGGGACAAGCATTTCCACTTTCAACATATCTTAAATCTGGTAAAGCCATTTACTCCCTCAGATATTAGTGAGCTGCCTTTATGTATACTTAATCTCTCCTGCTCATGTTGCGTGAAGGAAATAAGTATAACCATCATTTCAAGTATTCCTTTTCTAATGGAATTAGGTATTTAGCCTTTGCTAAATATCTCTAGATTTGTCATTCCTAATTATTAAGCTGTCCTTGAAAAAGTTTGTTTAGATTATTAGTCTGAATAAAGATATGATCAAGGAAAAATGCAGGGCTTGGTGTAGTTTGAAAAGGAAGGCCAAGTAAAATGAATCCACCTCATGACAGAAATGACAGAAACAGATTGATGGTGAGGTATTTACTTATTCTTGTAAAGCAAGAGTAGTTGTTTTTAATTAGTTTTTAAAGCCTACTAACATACCATGACAGTTTTATCATATTGCATTAGAGTAAAAATATTTCCCAAGGTTAAGAAGGAATTTAAGGAAACTTGACACATGTGAATACCCAGTTAGGTACTTACTTAATTTTTTTAACAGCTATGTGCATTATGCCTACAGCTCTAGATAGATAAAGAAAATTTGAGCTATAGAGGTATAGAATTGTTGCGGTGGAAAAGGCATCATAACTAGGCCAAGCCCCAAAGTGTCTTTCAGCCACAGTCATTTAAGATGTTGGATAAAGTTTACCTCCAAACAAATACATTCACTTCCAACATAGGCAGAATGGACTCAAGAATCGTTGGAAGATTCTTCAAATTGCCTTTTTTCCTTTCTTTCTAGACATTCACTGCAGATTTTGGTATGGGAGGCCAAAAAATGTGCATGCCATGGTGAAGCTTGCAATATACACAAGAAATAGGCATGGTGGTGGAAAACACAAGATTCTCATCACTGGGTTTGTTAAACCTCAAAAGGGAAGAAAGAAGCTGAGAAAGGTCTAGAGCAGGGGTAGTCAACCTTTTTATACCTACCACCCACTTTTGTATCTCTGTTAGTAGTAAAATTTTCTAACCGCCCACCGGTTCCACAGTAATGGTGATTTATAAAGTAGGGAAGTAACTTTACTTTATAAAATTTATAAAGCAGAGTTACAGCAAACCCCTACCGCCCACCATGAAAGCTGGAACACCCACTAATGGGCGGTAGGGACCAGGTTGACTACCACTGGTCTAGAGAAAAATGTACCTCAATAGGAAGGGTTACACAACCTTTCTCTTTAGCTCCTCCCTCCAATTATCCTCCTGTTGTTGGGTCAGTTTAGGAAGGCACCAGGCACAGCCATATAGCACCCCAATTTAGGAACTTAGGGATTTTATTATAAAAGGGATATTTGAGTCCTTTTAGACATAAGTAAGAATTTGTGTAAATTTTTAGCAGGCAAATATACTGTAAAAGCTCATCCTGTTGCCCTTCATTAACATTAATAGAAAGCCTATGCAGCAAGCTATTTCCTATTTTAAGGCTTATTTTCTACCTGTTCTCATATATTTCCTTAAGTCTTACATCTTATCTTACTCTTATCTTTTAATTTCTGTAGAACAATATGTCATATTCCTAAGATCATTTTACTATTATCTTGCTATATTCCTCTTCAGCTGCTAAGACAACATTTTGGGCCACCCTATACAGTTGCCAGCCTCCTGGACTCTGGGTCCAGTGCTCTGGGCCTTCTTAAAACAATTGTCATTGTCTTCAACTTTCTGTCAGGCCTGCAAGCCATCTTTTCTTTTTGAACTTCAGGCCTGCCATACTTTCTACTATTCATTTTCTGTTGTGGAAAAATGGGAGGGGGATTATACAGAGTTGGGTGATATGTAGCCATAATAACATTCTTTCTAGAAAGCCAAGGTCTCTGCACCTGGCTGGAACTGGATGGAAGCTGCCAGTGTAGCAGTGGAAGATTGGACCATGCGATGGACTTGTGGGTGTGGGGGCAGGAACTTGAACTTTTAACTGGGTGGGAAAACCTGGAAGTTTTCAGATTCGGATTTTCTCAGATGTGCCAACATGTCTCTTTTAATAAATTGGAACTTTGAGGAACTTCTTGCCTTGGAGTTTGATTTGTTTGAGGATGCTGTTTGGAACACTGACATTAACCCAAATCTCCACTAAAATACTCTACCAGCTCCCCGAGCCTTGGGGTCTGATCTGGAGTTCTGAGCCCCAGTGTCAGATCCATAAAAGTGATTACTGCCATTCAATTGGGAGGAGGGGAGCCTCGGAGTTAAATCATTACCTACATCTGAAACAACTGAGTTTTACAACTTTACAACTGGTTTCCTGTCACCGGGAGACTGAAGGTCCCAACATCTCTGGAGGGATTTTTATGGTAGCTATGTGGGATATATAACTTTGATATCTAACTAGAGATAGCCATGGGAACGTGTGTTTTATTGACTCCCAGGACAGAAGAGTTAAGAAAGCATCTTCACACTTGTGTATTGGTCAGAATCTTCATTCGGACAAAGGCAAGGGGTCATTATCAGCTTAATCCCATTTGCATGGCCTAAAGGTTTTCAGATGCTGCTTTGCTTCTAATGGTTTTCATCCTGCTTGATTAAAGGTTCTTTTTGAAATAATCCATTTCAAGAGTCTTTACTTGCTCAAGTTAGGAGAGGAGCCATTACATAAAGCAGCATCTGTCTGGTCAATCAGGAGAGAAACATTTTTACTCTACCAAGGGGACCCAGCAAACCATGTCTGAGCATAACAGCAAACAAGGGGAAACTGACTGCTGGAGGGAGACAGAAACCCCTCCACAACCAGAAACCTGCTCTTTGTATCCTGGTGGAGAGAACGGAGTGAGCTTGGAGGACCCCCAAAAGCCCCATTGGTCAACAGGCATCGGGACAATAGATGGCTGGGAATGGAAGACTAGGACAGTCACTCTTACCCCAGATAGCCGAAAACCAGTGTGGAAATTGGAGTTAGAAGCCCCCTCTGACCAGGAGGAGCTAAATGAAGCCATTCTTAGAGAGGATCCTCTGAAGAGGCATATAACCCAGTTGGTGATGGAAATTTTGGAAAATCTCAACATCCGGGGGGAGCTAGACCGGCAACCGAGAAGCGTTGGAAGGGCGGCAAATGGGGGTGATGCCAGGGGAACTAACCCCCCTCTGGTCCCTGCTAATCAAGCTGATGGCACAGCAGCAACAGCTAGGAACCCAGAAAACCTTCCCCCCAGTTGGCACATGGGTTGGAGGCCACTCCGAACCAACCCCGAAACCTGCAGTTAGAAAGAAAACTCCTTCCCTGCAGGTAAAATTTGATGGGAACCCGAAAAAATTGGGATTCTTTGTGGCACACGTGCTCAACTACATGCAAGAATATGGGTGTGATTTTCGAACCCAAGGAGCCCGAGTGCGAGTGGTCATCCTAGCCCTGGAAGGAGCCGCTGCCAGATGGATGGTAACTTTACATGATGCCGATGCACCAGAACTGCAGGACTTTGATCAGTTCATGATGGCTCTGTGACTACGGTTCAAGGACCTCCTTGCAGACTGCAAATCACACGACCGCATTAAAGTTGTGAAGCAGGGACGCTGGCCAGTGGCAGAGTATACCGAAGAATTCCGATACCTGGCATGTCATGTGAACTGGCCAGACGATATCCTAGTAAGCTGGTTCAAGGATGGGCTGAGTGATGAACTCTACAATGCTTGTGTGGCCCGAGATGCCCCAACCCATCTGCATGAGTGGTATCTTATTGCTGAAGAGGCAGAGATCGACATGGCCAGAAATCAGTATCAGGCAGGACAAATGTGGAAGAAATCCCCACCCCAATGGAAAAAAGAACTTTTTAAACCACAAACGACACCTTCTCCGAAATCCTTAGTCTGTTTCAAGTGTGGAAAAGAGGGATACCGAGCTGCAGAATGCTGTTCTCAGGCACTAGCTAAGAAACCAGATCGTCCATTGGAAACCTGGCCAGCACGGAAAGGAGATGGACCTGAGGAGCAGGGAGACCATAGATTTTCCACCCCCTCCCTTCTTCAAGGAGGAAACCCTGGCTTCACAGCAGGAGGAACCATACTCATCTGGAAGCAATCCAAAGGTTGAACCACTGGTAAGCAAACCAATTAAACTGCTTACCTTGCCCCTGAGACTATTTATCCCCAACTGGGAGAGGGGGATGAAAATCTCAGCTTTAGTGGACTCTGGGCACACCCACTGTTTGATCACCCCAATCCTGGTAAGGAAGTTGAAGAGCTATGTAGCCAGCTGTCCAATTTGTGCGGCAGCTAAAAGACACCAAGGCAAACCGCCAGGACTGTTACAGAAGGTAGCCGAGCCCTCAGCACCCTGGAAGGAGATTGCTATGGATTTTATTGTTGAACTATCAGAAAGCACAGGGAATACTGTCATTTGGGTCGTAACAGACTTGTTTTCAAAGCAGACACATTTTATACCGTTCCAAAAGATCCCAACTGCCAAAAGTCTAGCCAACTTATTCCTGATACACATTTATCGCCTTCATGGAGCCCCGCAGAGAATCATCTCCGACAGAAGGGTCCAATTCACTTCAAAATTTTGGGAGGCATTGTAATTAAAAGAATTTTTTCTCTCAATCCAAAACAATCAGTCACATGGCCCAATCAATGCAGCTTCTGCTGGTCTGGTGACATCACTCCTCCTTCCTTTAGCCAGGTGTGAGAATGTCCTTGGTTTCCAAGAGAAGGTATTTTATTTTGACTGCACAGCCCCAGCTATCTCTAATCCCCACTCCCTGTCCCTCGCTCCAGTGTGGCAGCACTGAAGCCTCAAGAAGGCTACAGCCAGGTAAGCTTCAGGGTTGACACAATAGGCATTGTGCATATTACTGCTGGTAAAAGGTAACGGTAAAAGTTCCCCTTGCACATATGTGCTAGTTATTCCGGCTCTAGGGGACGGTGCTCATCTGTATTTCAAAGTTGAAGAGCCAGCGCTGTCCGAAGACATTTCTGTGGTCATGTGGTCATGACTAAATGCCAAAGGTGCACATAACACTGTTACCTTCCCACCAAGTGGTTCCTATTTTTCTACTTGCATTTTTTACATGCTTTTGAACTGCTAGGTTGGCAGAAGCTGGGGACAAGTAACAGGAGCTCACTCCTTTATGTGGCACTAGGGATTCGAACCACCAAACTGCTGACCTTTCTGATCGACAAGCTCAGCCTCTTAGCCGCTTAGCCACCCTGTCCCTTCATTACTGCTGGTAGAATTTTGTAAAGGGTGACAAGTTTTGCTTGAAAACTTTAAGGTTATTGCATTAAAGCAACAGTTGAATTCTGGCAATGAAAGAAAAAGAAAATTAAGGATCCTTAGTGTTAATAGTCGCATTTTTTTAAAAAAAAATTACTTCAATTACATTTTGATATGGTATCTTTCTGAGTAACTTTGTGGGAAAGTAAATAGTGACCTCTGGTGGAAGTTGACAAATCATTTTGACTTTGAGTCATATTAAGTCATATTTAATCTGTTTTACAGCTGATTTCTTAGCAAAGGATGATTATTATCAGTGCAGGAAGACATAATTATTGCATTGAAAGATTTTTATCTGTCTAAAGGAAAAATGAATTAGGACCATTTTCACTGAATAATTTGGACCACCTGGGATCCAAGGAGATCCTTTAAGCTACTTCCCAATTGCAGGGCATGAAATAGATACAAGGTAGTTGCACTTTGCACAGCAATCTCATGACTAAAATATGGCCCAAAGCTTTATGTGATAGATCCACAAGTGGTACTTTCACTGTGAATAACATCAGTTATTTTAGAATTTTAGCAGATTGGAACAAGATTTTTAAAATGCATGGCAAGATATTGCAACAGTGTAGCTTTTTTGGCAATTGGGTTTGTTGTGGTCCAGCAGGAGCCGTTGGAACTGCCATCAGACTCCGACAGCGAGGGGCCCTATGAATCAGCCCTGGAGGATGTGGAGGACCCTGGACAGGGTTCCGACTCCAAGGAGAGTGCAGAGAGACTGGTTGGCCACCAGGTGACGCCTGAGCCTTGGGCCAGTGGGGAGGAGACAAGGGAGAGTGATCCAGAAGCCAGCAGTGAGTTGTTCCTGGATGCACGCCATCGAAGAGCTACTCAGGAACAATTACGCAATTACAGGAGGTAATTACGCTCAGCTGGTGGTGATTAGGCTCCTCTCCAGACTATAAAAAAGACTGCTTGTGCCACGCCCTTCTTGTAGAAATCAACGCTTTGACTAAAGAGAAATTAACTTGGCAGGCTGGATTGCTGCCCAGGTTTGTCTGAGTTGCTGCCAAGGTTTGTCAGACTTGCTGCCAAGGTCCTTATCTGTTTGTTTGTTTGGCTTTCAGCCACCGAGATTCTGGTCTTGTTATTAAAGGACATTCTATTTAAGCTTGTCTCGGCTTTCGTTACTGGATGGAGGAGGGGGTCAGAACAGGGTTGCCAGAAAGTAAAAAAAAAAAAACTCTAGTTGCAAATTTCTCATCAGCTGAATACTTTAGGTATAGACGATCACTTTTGCAACTTGATTAAAATATTCTAATGAGAACCATTATTGATTTCCAAACATAATCACATTGGGCAACTAACTACCCCAGCTTTGAATTAAGCTCTAAAGTATTTTTTTTTTGCAATTCACATTGTTATTGACAAATCAGAGAGCAGTAAATGTAAGCAAAATGGCATCAAGGAAAAAAAAGGGAAGCCAAAGAAACAAATTATTACTGAAAAGTATTTCTAAAATGAATGAATATTTTCAATCAGATGAACATGGCAAATAGGAAATTCAGCACAATCAAAATTTAGCTACCAATACATCTAATATCTTAAAATTGTAGTTTTTCTGTGCATTTTTCTCAAAAAAAGGTCATATCTAAAAGATCATTTAATATCAATTAGCTCTGAGTTTCCATGCCTGAAAAAACAACAAGAAATGACAACCACAGGCTATAAACATAATCAATAAATAAAAAAAATATTCCATTTGTAAATCTTTTAGAAACTTTTAAAAGGTTGTTTTAATATATACCTTTCTTTCCTTCTCATAAGTCTTGAAATGTTACAGATATTATGAAAGAATTACATTTGAAAATATGAAACCTATTCTTTTCATCTAGCAGCTTCTACCGCCTATAAAATATAATTATTAGCAGTGTTTAGGCATCTTT
The DNA here is from genome assembly GCF_051295495.1 of Thamnophis sirtalis. Lineage (NCBI taxonomy): Eukaryota > Metazoa > Chordata > Lepidosauria > Squamata > Natricidae > Thamnophis > Thamnophis sirtalis. The sequence goes on along the minus strand of NW_028261390.1, from coordinate 54,976,017 downwards.
GTTGGAGAGTGGATTTCAGACTGAAAGATTATGCCACGAGGGGGGAAAAAGTAGCTTTGGTAAAATGCTATAATGGTTGCAGTCTTTTTTACTTCTCCAACTTCAGTTTCCATGGAAACAGAAATGAGAACCATTGGAAAAATACCCAGCAGCATCAGTAGAATTGACTCATCCTTCTCGTGGGCTGTTTCCATTACCCATCCAGCTTCCATGACAACAGATGTCAGACTAATGCACAAATGGTAATGTTTTTTTAAATGCTCTCTTAAATAGAAGACAAAGCTGACCCTGACTTCTGAGTAGATTTTTAAAATCTGGTCTTCTACATGAGCAAAATAGAAAGATATTTGTTTAGGAAAGAAAAGACTTCTGACTGTAAAGGGAAATAAGAATACTAATTACCAAGTCATCTTCTCCTGATCCGTTGCATGATATTTGTGAAAAATTAAATTAATTTAAAAAATGATATCGTATAACCAAAGTTTTTAGCCCAAGCTATCGTTTCTTTCACTTGTTCTTCTTCTAATTTAATACTCAGTAAATAGCTACGCAGTTTTTTTTATCTTCCTCTCGTCTATTCCTGTTAATATCTTTTTCATACCTGGATTGTATTTGCAATTGTGTACACCAATCCATATTGATCGAGGAAATATTGTGAGATATAGCAATAACAATAGCAGTTAGACTTATATACCGCTTCATAGGGCTTTCAGCCCTCTCTAAGCAGTTTACAGAGTCGGCATATTGCCCCCCACAATCTGGGTCCTCATTTTACCCACCTCGGAAGGATGGAAGGCTGAGTCAACCCTGAGCCGGTGAGATTTGAACCGCCGAACTGCAGAACTAACAGTCAGCTGAAGTGGCTGCAGTACTGCACCCTAACCACTGCGCCACCTCGGCTCTAAATATAAAGATATCCTGACTGAAAAAGAGGAACATAAAACTAAGCAAAATCTAGAAAAACAAGGGATCAATATGGATTGGTGTACACAATTGCAAATACAATCCAGGTATGAAAAAGATGCTAAATTATATGGTTTTCTAGATCTTGCTTAGTTTTATGCTCCCCCTTTTCAGTCAGGATATCTTTATATCTCACAACATTTCCTCAATTCATAATATGGATATATTAATGCTTCCGTTGTTGAAAGCCAGACTGGTATCTTTAAGTAATGTTGTTGTCAGCGTTCCAAGTATCATGTAGAATTAAATCAGAGTCCAAGGCAAAACGATCCTTAGAGTTCCAATTTAATAAAGCAGACATCTTAGCACATCTGTGTTAATCCCAATTCTGGAAATGACATCAGAATTCCGCCCAGTTAAAAGTTCATGATCTTGTCCCCACACCCACAATCCATCACATGGTTCAATCTTCTTCTTCCACGCTGGCATCCACACCCAGCTGCTTCCGGTCAGGTGTAAAAGTACGGAGACAAAAGATGACCTTGATCTTCTAGAAAAAAATGAAAACAACGCATTCCACAATCCTACTCCTGTCTATTCCCCACTCCCATCAACTATACTAATGAAACAGCATAATGAAATAAGAGAAAGTGTGGCAGGCCAAAATTCTAAAAAGAATATAATTGCAGGCCTGACAGTTGTTCTCTAGCTTTCTCCCAAATAAACAGTAAAGCATTTCTTAAATAATGTCTTTGAAAATACCTGTATATCTTATTTTTCCCATACCATAAAAAGGCATGCCAACCCAATTGCAAGTCATGTCCTTCCAATGTCAATAATCTTGTATTTCTCAATACAATCCATTCTTTCATCCACATTAACACCTCTGCCTGATAATATAATTTCCAATTTGGTAGTCCAAAGCCTCCTCTCATTCTTACATCCTGTAACACTTTTAATTTAATCTTTGCTTTTTTCCCTTGCCAGATATATTTTATAATTAGTTTATTCAAGTCTTCAAAGTATTTTTTTCCCAGCCTTATCGGAATTGTTTGAAATAGATATAATAACCTTGGTAGTATATTCATCTTGACTGAAGCTATTCTTCCTATTAACGATAGTTGCAAGTTTTTCCATTTTTCCAAATCTGCCTTAATTTGTTGTATCAACTTGTAATAATTATTTTCCTTTATCGTTACACATCTTGCTGTTAATTGAATCCCTAGATATTTTACTTTCTTCGTAATCTGAATGTCCAGCCTGTTCATTAATTCTCTTTTTTGTTTTTCCATAATATTCTTTTCTAAGATCTTAGTCTTTTCTTTATTTATTTTCAGACTTGCCACTTCACCATACTCTTCTATTTTTTTAAACAATTTAGGCCCTGTTTCTTGTGGTTCTTTTAAAATAAAGACTACATCATCTGAAAATAGTTTATATTCTTCCTTTTTTATTTCCATACCCCTTATCTCCTTATCCTTTCTAATATTTCTGTTTAGTACTTCCAATGTCAGTATACGTAATAGTGGGTACAGTGGGCAGCCCTGTTTGTCCCATTTGTTATGTTAACCTTTTCCGCCATGTCTCCATTTGCTATGAACTTTGCTGTTTGTTTATAGTATATTGTCTTATTTTGTGTTTGTGATATGATGAATGAGGAGCTATTTCCCACACCAGCAGTTGAAGAGGTCACCAAAGAATATCATGACCTTGCGGAAGTGTTCAGTGAGGCCTAATGTGACATCCTAGCCCGCTACCATGAGACGGAGTGCACCATCAAAATAATCCCTGGGGCAAAACTACCCAAACCCAAATGGTACACCATAACAATCCAGGACATGCAAGAAATGCACAAATATATAGACAAAAACCTAGCAAGGGGGTTCATTGAGCCAGCCAAGCCCAGTCCTATTTAAAGAAAAAAAAGATGGAACTATGAGATTATGCATGGATTTTGGAAGTATAATGTGTGTGTGTGTGTACACAACCTATACCCCCTCCCTCTCATGAAGGACATACTGTTTCACCTAGCCAAGGGCAAAATCTTTACTAAATTAGACCTCAGAGAAGCATACTAAAGAGTCTGCATCAGGGAGGGAGATGAATCGAAAACAGCATTCAACTGCCCCCTAGGGAGCTTCCAATTCAAAGTAACACATTTCAGACTGCAGGGGCCCCCAGTGGTATTCACCCCAATAAATGTGGTGCTGCATGAGCACCTCTACAAGGGGGTCCTTGTCTACCTGAACGACATCCTCATCTACACTGAGACCATGGAGGACCACATACCATACCCCTGGTCCACAATGTATTGGAAAAACTTCTGGCAGCAAATCTGTTCATCAATCTGTTAAAATGCAAATTTCACCAAGAAATTACCTGAGCTACTGAGTGTCAAATGAGGGCATAGAGATGGACCCAGCAAAGATACAAGCCATCCTAGACTGGCAGCCCCCTTGCACCCGCAGACAGCTACAAAGGTTCCTAGGATTCACAAACTTTTACAGGCAATTCATCCCGTCCTTTGTGAAAATTACCAAACCCATGACAGACCTCCTAAAGACAGGGGGACCATGGATGAATCACCCTGGGACAACCCCTACAGTTGGACCTAACCTGCCAAAAGGCATTTGAAACACTAAGAGAACTTTTTGAAAAGGAACCAGTGCTGAAGCAACCTGACCCTGGACAACCCTTTGTCATCCAAGCAGACTCAGTGATGAGGCAGTGGGTGCAGTAATACTCCAAAGAAATAACCAAGGAAAATTATAGCCCTGTGCCTACACCTCCCATAAACTCATGGACACAGAGAGGCCATGGGCTGCATGGGAAAAAGAGGCTTTTGTGGTAAAATGGGTACTGCTAACCTGCTGCTACCTACTGGAAGTGGGGGGAGAAACTGTCTGGACTGACCGTAAAAATCTGGAGGCCCTTAGGACCCCATGGAAATTACTGCCCAAACAAGTCCGCTGGGTCAATACTTCAACTGATTCAATTTTGTGTTGAAACACATCCCTGGGGGAAGGAATTTCCTAGCTGATGCCCTCTCCTGCATGTCCCAGTACAATGCAAACAGGAGGAGGTAATAGACAACATCATCCCCCCTGCCCAAACAGCAGCATAAGTTGTTATGTTCTGGGTGAAGAATGGAGGTGAGGCCTGAGTGACTTCTAACAGCTCTTTATTCAATACTGCCTGTGAGGCAACTGTTTTTTCCTGGCTGACACACCTCCTTTTATAGGGAAGCTGATCAGCCCACAACCAATCAGGAGAGAATATTTTACCACTCCAACAGAGGACCAGACGGAGAACTTCAACTGACAACTCTGTACAATACATAACACCCCTCCCCACCAGGACATAGCATTATGGTGATTAAAATTACAATTTAACATATGTAGTCTTTTAAGTAGGCAGGGCAGCGATGTGTCCATCTAAACCTATGAGGTTCTGCCTCAATACCAGAAGCTCTAGGGCCTTGATTAGGCAGAGTAGTGGATGCTATTTCAGGTGCATCTTGCGGCAGCAGCAAGGGGTCAGTCACTGGTGCTTTTATCACCAGAGGAACCGAGTCAGCAGACATCTGTGAATCACCGCAGTCCCTTGTTGGTACCATTGTTTGTGGTGGCTGAGCAGGTGTGTTCTTAGCCAGGATTGTCTCTGGTGTAATCCATTCTAGCTGATGGCAGATGGAGATTCCAAAATGGCCACACAGTTGGTCAATGTGGCAGCGCCACAATCTGCCATCTTCAAGTGCCACCCTGCAGGAATGTCGCCCTGTGACATCCATTACCCGGGCAGGGATCAGGAAGGGCCCCTGGCATAGTTGTGGGCATAAACAAGGTCACCTGGTGAGAATGACCGGGAACTGGCTGGTTGAGTCTACAGGGACTTCCAAGGATTAGTCCGAGTGCAGCCAGTCCAAGTTGGTCCACAGGCGGCGACCCATTAGGAGTTTGGCCAGACTGTTGGTGATGGAGCTCGGTGTGATGTGTTGGACTAAAAGGTACACAGCTATCTGTACTTGCCTGTCCCCCGGGCCCATCCTTGCCAGTATTTCCTTTGCTGATCAGACCATCTGCTAAATCTGCCCTTTGCTAAAAGGATAGAATGGTGCAATGATGAACAGCTCGAACTGGCTTGATGTGAGTTGTGGCCTGTTGTCTGAAACAAGGATGCCTGGGAGTCTATGAGTCGCAAATAGCATTTTAAGGGCCTTGATCACAGTATCTGAGGTGGTTGATGTCATTACTACCTCAAGCCATTTTGAGTAGGCAGTCACAACCAACATAAAAGTCTGTCCATGGAAAGGCCCCACAAAGTCAATATGCACTCTCGACCAAGGTATCTTGAGTGCTTCCCACTTGTGTGCTGGAGCGGATGGTGGGATAGCCTTAACTCTTGGCAAGGCCGACAAGAAGTGACCCAATCAGTGATAACCATGTCTAAGTTAGACCACCAGACATAACTGCAGACGAATTTCTTCATCTGCACGATGCCTGGGTGGCTACATGAAGAGCTGCCAAAACTGACCTCCACAATCTCTGAGGTACCACCACATGACTTCCCCAGAGTAAACAGCCCCATTGAGTGGACAGTCATGTTGCTGGGTGTGGAAGGGAAGGAACTCTGTGCTGACTGGCCCCTTTGGCCACCCCCTCCACACCCAATTGAGCACTTGAGCAATAACTTGGTCCTTGGCGGAGTGTGGAGTGATCTCCAATGCCATAATGGGACCAGATGGCAGTCTTCAATTAATAAGACAGGTGATGATGCAGCCAGATTCTCCACAACAGTTGAAGTGGGCATCAGCTGAAGGCATCGGCATGGCTAAGTGTCTTATACGGCCAATGCAGGAGGCAGTAGCTGTAGGCAGCTAAGAACACAGTCCAGTGCAGCATACAAGGGGACAAAACTTGTGGCATTTGGCGGTCTCTGGCGAGCAGGTCCAGTAGCAGCTTGTGATCAGCTGGTTTGCCGTAGTGGTGTTCATGGAAGTGTTTGACTCCTGCAACTGCAGCCAAAGCTTCATTGTCCAGCTGGCTGTAGTTTTGTTCAGCTGAGAGGAAAGCGATCAGTGCCTTTCTTCCATCTGGGAATTGGTGGCTTAAAATGGCACTGACACTGAATAGAGAGGCATGACAGGTGAGAATCAAGGAAAGATTCTTGTTGTACTGCACCAGGACGCTGTTTGAAGATAGTAGCTCCTTGACAGCAGAGAAGCGGAAGCTACTTTTTGGCCCCAGAACCAAGATATCAATGGAGCAGTGGAGAGGTTCAGCTACAGAAGCTTTGCATGGCAAGAAGATGCTGTAGAAGTTTAGGAGTCCCAATAATGCCTTTTTAACTTTGAGGCCAACTTCCTGGAAACGGGTAAGTAACACTCGCAGACAGTCAAGGAGTTCAGTGTTATTGGCCACTGACACGAAGACATCATCAAAATAGGGGAGAACACCTGGGATGCTTTGCAGGAGACACTCCATCAGGTTCTGGAAGAGTCCCGATGCCATGCTCACCCCAAATTGTAGCTGGAGACATCTAAAAGCTCTTCTATGTGTTACGATCGTCTGAGCCTCAACTGTGGCATCGTCAACTGGTAGATGTTGATAGGCTTGGGCAAGGTCTACTTTAGTGAAGACCTTGTCCTCGCCCACAGAGTGCAATAGATGTTGGACCATGGGCACTTGGTATGCATTTTGCTGTAATGCTTTATTTAATGTACATTTATAGTCTGCACAGATGTGGACAGAACCATCCGGCTTCACAGGGATCACAATTGGGCTCTCCCATTTTGCATGGTCAACAGGTTCCAGGATTCCTTGGCTGATGAGCTTGTTGAGTTGCTCATCAACCTTTGAGCACAAGGTGAATGGTACTCTGCACCTTCATTTGGATCAGAGCAACCTGGGGATCAAGGTTGAATGAGATGGGTGTACCTGTATACCTGCCCAGGTTCCCATCAAAAACTACAAAATCAGAGATTAAGACCTCGATATCAGAGTCACTGATGGAGTTGATACCAGTGATTCCCAGACCTAGGGAGAACCAGTCCAATCCTAGGAGACTTGGTATTCAAACTGTTTTTGCTTTGCACAGGTCACCTTCAGGAAGTGAGGGAAGCCAAATGTCAACTTGCAAAGAATTCCTGGCTTGCTGTCAAGTTGCCATAGGCAGGGGGATGGGAAATCAAGTTCATGCTCAGTTCATACCAACATGAAGCTCCTAATAAATGACTGGATTTCTTTTGAAGCTTGTCTTGAGGCTCATGATTTAATTAGGGCATTGGTCAGAACCATGACAGGCACCACAACTATCTTGGTGGTGGTCGACATGCTCACTAGGATGGCCCATTTTATTCCATGTGTGGGTCTCCCTACCACAAGTGTGACAAGCCAGTTATTCATCGCCCATGTGTTTCGGCTGAATGAGTTACTGGATTGAGTAGTATCTGACCAGGGGGTGCAATTTACAGGACATTTTTGGCAGACCCTACTAACATAACTGCAGTTACAGGCATGGCTGTTGTTCATCCATCACCCTGAAACTGATGGGGGCACAAAGAGAATGAACACCATCCTGGAATAGTATTTCCATTGTTTCAGCAAGTTGGTCAATTGGGCGGAGGTGCTGGCTGTGGCAGAATTTGCCTATAGCAATGCTCAGCATGCATCCACCTGCTTAACCCTGTTCTTCACTAGTTATGGCTTCCATCCACAGCTCTTCCTGTTGGCTCCATCTGGTTCCCTGATTTTGGCCATGAATACAAAGGTGGGATTCAGCTGGTTTGGACCGATTCAGGCAAAAAGAATGTTAAATTTTTGCGCAGTTCAGAGAACCAGCAAATTGCACCATAGGCTGTCCCTGCCCTGCCCCCTACCCCTACCCCTCACTCCTTATTGCACCTCTCCCACCTTGGGCAATGCCTAGAGTCATGCCCAAAGCATAGCTGCTGCTAGTCTTTGGCTCCCGCATTTGCCTCGACCACGCAGACAGCTGATTTCTGACTGATGAGCCTTCATTCATTGATCCCCATTCCTCACCCAGCTGCCTCCAATGCGGCCATTCTTCACCTGGCCTGAAAAGGTAAGGCTGACAGTTGAGGAAGTCAGCCACTGTGCTCAGCCAAATGGCTGGGGGGGGGGGGGGAGACATGGCAAGGCTTGGCCATCTTTTGGGCCTGGCTCTGGGAAGGAGGCCCAAGAGAAAACACCTGGTCCAGGCACACATGGCACTCTTCCATGAGGGTCACTCACCCACTGCCCAGAAGCAGCTAGTCACCCTATCATGGGTTGGATGTGGAACCCGAGGTGGAGGGGAGGATGAGCAGGTAGCAGCTGAGAGCCAAAATAAGGCAAAAGCTTTGCCATGTTTCCCCTGAGGCAGCCATTCAGCTGAATGGGCAGGTCCAGAGCAGGTCTTCCTCCCACTATATGTTGCTTTCCACATTTAATTTTGGAGTCTCCTGGGTGAAGGCAGCCCACCACATCCAGGCACAGCGACACCCCCCCCCCAGAGTGGCAATAGCTGTCAACATTGCCACTGTGTGAGCCAGCCAACCTAGCCTGAGCCCACTGGGTGGTCCTGGCCATTCCCCTGGGAACCGTGAGCGAAGGAACAATCGGCCTCCATCAGCCAGCCCTTGCCTGCCCATCTGCCCAGGTTGTGGGAGTGTCTGGCCTACCATCCACTGCCCCCACCCTCTGGAACAGGAGTAAGAGCATGCTCCCTTCATCCCAGAAATACTATAAAGCCTCCACAGCCTTGTGTTGTGCTACCCAGCTGCCTCAGGAGCAAGGGGGAATAAATAAAATCCCCTCGTCCCAGAAGCACATGGCATTGCTCAGCAGTAGGGAAGAAGACAGAAAGGGGGATGGCATTCCTGTGGGCTGTCTCTCCTGTGTGCTAATGCTGCCATACCTTTCTTCACAAAGGATTTAGACATTAGACATTTATTACGGTTTATAGGCCGCCCTTCTCCCTGAGGGGACTCAGGGCGGCTTACAATCACGGGAAGGGGGGTGCAATAATACAAGACAAACAGTGAGTAAACAAGATAGATAATAAAACACCAACTTGCATTCAACAGTCAACACTCGGGCGGGTAATTTAAAACTTATCCCCAGGCCTGCTGGGAGAGCCAGGTCTTAAGGGCCGTGCGGAAGGTCTGGATGGTGGTGAGGGTACGAATCTCAACGGGGAGATCGTTCCACAGGGTCGGAGCTGCAACAGAAAAGGCTCTCCTCCGTGTAGTCGCCAGTCGACATTGATTGCCAAGCAGTGGGGGTGGTGTTCCTTCATGCTTACGTTTCTGTGTATATTTCAATGTATACTTCAATACTTTAATGCTAGCAGCCGCCACTGCCCCCTTCTTGCTTCTGCTGCTTGGCAATCTTCTGGGGGGTGGCTGAGCAATGCTACCCATGGCTGAGTTGGTCAAATTGCTTTGGAAGACCTGCTAGTGACTGGCTCCATGACAGCAGTGGGAGACCCCACTCTTGGGAATTGCTGGGCTCAAGAGGTCTCAGTGTCAGGGTTCTAAGTAAGACCCCTAATGGCTCCGAGGCTTGAGTTTCCTCCAAGTTCCATTTTACTAGAGATGTCATATTGGCACACCAGGGAAAACCTGAATCTGAAAGCTTCTAGGTTTTCCAACCCAGTTGAAAGTTTAAGACCCTGCCCCAAGTCTATCAAATGATCCAATCAAACATTGCCATGAAGGAAGATTCCTCCCATCCACATCCATCCAGGTGCAGGGACAAGGCAACCTTGACTTTCTGAGAAGGAATGTTATTATGGCTACATATCACCCATACTCTGTATAATGCTCCCTCCCATTTTCCCACAATAGAAAATGTGGCAGGTGTGAAATCCAAAAGGCAAAAGATGGCTTCCAGGTCTGACGTTCGCTGATCTCCATTCGGAGGCATACTTGTCCCCATCTGATGTTCGCTCAGTGTTGCCCCAATCACCAGTTTCTGGGGCAACATGGCTTCTGTGGCTTCATCCCCTAAGGAAGGATCTGGCTGAATGATCTGCCAAGGTTCTTTGGGCCAGGTACCCCATCAGTGCTCAGCCTTGGCGGCCTTTGCTGCAGCTACCACAGCATTGGAAGGGGAGTTATGCTCTTGAGGAGGGCCTTCAAACCAGTTCCAGTAGCTAGGTAAATAGGGGGATAGAGAGGGAGAGAAAGAGAGAGAAATACAGTAGGTAGGTAGGGAGAAAGAGAGTAGTTAGGTAGGTAGGTACATAAAGGAGAGAGAAATAGAGAGAGAAATACAGTAGGTAGGTAGAAAGAGTGTATGTGTGTAGGTAGGTAGGTAGGTAGGTAGGTAGGTAGGTAGGTAGAGCGGGAGAGAGAGAGAAATACAGTAGATAGGTAGAGAGAGAGAGTAGTTAGGTAGTTAGGTGAATAAAGGGATAGAGAGAGAAAGAGAGACAGTAGGTAGGTAGGTAGGGTGTGTGTGTGTGTGTGTGTGTGTGTAGGTAGGTAGGTAGGTAGGTAGGTAGGTAGGTAGGTAGGTAGGTAGGTAGGTAGGTAGGTAGGTAGGTAGGTAGAGGGATAGAGGGGGATAGAGAGAGAGAAATAGAGATAGAGAGAAATACAGTAGATAGGTAGGTGTTTCTGCTGGCACAGCACTTGCTCAATGTAATTCTCATCAACCAGTTAAAGAGCTTTCCAAAAGGAAAAAAAAAGGTTTTGTACTCTGCAAACCTCTCAAAAACAGCCAGTTTTCCCCAAAACAGGCCCGCTTTTTTTCCAAAAAAGGCATGAATAGCTTTGGGGGGGGGGGCTTGCAGAATGCTCCTGGGAAGAGGGGGGGCAAAAATGAGCAAAAAACAACCCAACGGGCCTGTTTTTTGTCAACAAAATTGCATGCATAGCCTTATGGAGGCTTATAGAGTGCTGCTGGGGACTGGGGGGGGGGGGAGGGCAAAAAATCCAGCCCATTTTTTGCTCATCTGCCCTTCCCAGCCCCCAGGAGTTCTCTGAAAGCCTCAATAAGGGTATGCACAGACATTTTGATAGGGGCGGGGCTTCGGGAGGCAAAAAATATTGTATTCTCTGTATAAAATGCACCCAGATTTTCAGCCTCTTTTTTGAGGAAAAAAGGTATGGTCATACTCTGAAAAATACAGTATGTTGAAACAACAAGATTACTTTATGCACAAAAATGGAAGAGCACTTTGATTCCCACAATGGATGAATGGCTGCAAAAGTTTATGGAGTTAGCAGAGATGGCAAAATTGACTCCTTTCATTAAAGAAAAATATATAATTACTTTTGTTTTTACTTAAAACAAAACTTCTAGACTTTGTGCTTGAGGTGGAAAAAATATTTTTTTGATTTTGGGTTTTTGGGTTGATTTTTAGGTTTCTGGTTATAGAAATGGCTACTTTATACTATTATGTAAAAGTAAACATTTAAGGTTTAATATTATTCTACTGCACCAAAGGGAGGCAGAATCAATGCCTTTCTTTCTTTTGCCCCATTTTCTCTTTTTTCCTACACGTTTCCCTTTCCTTTCCCCTGCCCTATTTTTCCTACTATTATCTTTTACATTTTTGTGTTTTATATTATAAATTAATTTTAAAAAGAAGTGCTTTACTGAAGTCTAAATAAATTATGTTTACACAACTTTTCTCCAGTCCACTAATGTCCAAGAAGGCAATAAGATTTTTATAACATGGCCTGTTTTTAACAGACCCTTGTGTAATGGCTCCTTTCCTAACTTAAGAAAGTAAACACTCTTGAAATGGATTATTTCAAAAGGAACCTTTAATTAAGCAGAATGGAAAACCAATAGAGGCAAAGCAGCATCTGAAGCCCTTTAGGCAATGCAAGTGGGATTAAACTGATAATGACCCCTCCCCTTTGACAGAATGCAGATTCTGGCCAATACACAAGTGTGAAGATATTTCCTTAACTCTTCTGCCCTGAGAGTTGAATAAAACACACGTTCCCATGGCTATCTCTAGTTTGACATTAAAGTAAGATATGCCACTATCTTAAAGACCACTCAAATGAGAGATATAAATGAGACTGGAAAAAATGGATTGATTATATACAAAATAAATACGGGACTAAGAAATTCCAGATAGCCTATGCTTAAGATCAGGAATGATTTAAATTGTTTAAAGTTAGTTTAGCAAGGAGGAGCTAAGCTCAATGTAAAGATGTTATTAATTTCTTATTCTTTTTTTTCTTTCAATATATCTTAGACTGTGTTTGTTTAAAATCTATACCATGTATGGGTTCTGGGAAGTCGGGGGGGGGGTAGGTTGGGGGGGTTGGGGGGGAGGGTGAGGGGAGGGATATATCAGGTTAGATGAGATGTGATAGATTTCATGTATATTGAACATGTATATTGCTTTTTTTTCTTTATTTTATATTCTCATTACTATTACTATTATTACTTTTTCTCTAAAAATAGGATAGGCTAAGCATATTGACATGTAGCGGAAATACACCAAGGAGAGGAGGAGTTGGAAAGAAGAAAGATGGGCAGAGAGGGATGGGAGAGGGGATGGGGGGGAGATGAGGAGGATGGGGGGGAGTGGAGTGTGGAGAGAGGAGTGGTAGAGGGGGAGGGGAAGTAGAGTAGAGGGGAATGATGGAAGGAAGATAGAAAGTTGGAGGGTGGTAGAAGAAAGAGGTGTATGGAGAGCAGAAGAGCTATAATGGGTTCCTATTTGGGGGCATTGTTGACAAGAGGAACTGATGTAATTATTATTTAATACTATACGATATGGGCTATGTATAGTATACATGTGAGTGTGTGTTATGAAAAGAAAAAAAAATATTTCAAGGGGGGAAAAAAGTAAGATATGCCACATGGCCATCGTAAACCAGAGGTGCCGGGACCTCCAGCTTTCCGGTGACAGGAAATTAGTTGTAAATCTTAGTTGTTACAGATACTGCTAGTAATTTAACTCCGAGGTGCCCCCCCTCCCAATTGAATGGCAGTATCGTGTAAGGGATCTGACACCTTGTTCGTTTCTGGAAATCACTTTGCTCATTTCTAGTTGCTTCCAAATCCGTTCCTTTTTTAGAATTTTCCAAGTTACTGATGTCAGGCTGGTTGGTCTACAGCAGGGGTGTCAAACTAGATTTCTTCAAGGGCCGGATCAGCATTATAGTTGTCTTCCATGGGCCAGCTGGGAGGGTGGGGAGAGATGGGACAGACTCCTCCTGCAGCACTCTGCCAGCCAAAATGGGACATGGGTGGGTTTGACACTCCTGGTCTATAGTTTCCTGGATTTTTTTTCTTTTTTAAAGATTGGATTCACTTCAGCTCTTTTGCAGTCCTCTGGCAGTCCCTAGTGGTCAGGATTTTGAAAGATTTTTTTAGTGCTTCCAAGATCATGTCTGCAGCTGCTTCAGAACCTTGGGATGTAGTTCATCTGCTCCAGGCAATCTGAATTCACCCAGATTGGATAGGTATTCACTTTATCATTTTCTTGCTTATTTTGATTTGCACTCCTTTTCTCTCTTCTACTCTACTACTTTTGATACGTTGCACTATTTTATCCTTTTGCATACAGCCCTATCTTTTCAGAGTTCATCCTTGCAGATTCAAGCTATTTGCTGGTATTCTGATTTAGATATATGTCCCTCTTTCCATTTTTTATCCTTTTTTCTGTCTCTCAGTTTATCAGAGAGATCCTCATGCAAGCAGATGATGCACAAGGCACCTGAGTCATTAAATGTTTAAACTTTCCCTCGTATAAATGAAATAAATCCTAATCCTAAATCCTAAACCCACTTATCTTGTTTGAGGAGTCTATTTTCAAAAGGAAGGAAGAAAAAAAAATGTTGAGTTATCATTTCAATTCAAATCTTGCACCAAATGATTAAAACGCACATTGTATAATCCGCATGTTTGCTCAAGACTGTCACTCTGTATATGTCTCAATATGCTTATGAAGAGGAAAGTGTGTAACCTAACAGTACTACTTGTATGTGCATTTTTAAGGAAATGGAAGCTGTCAGAGTAGATACTATAATTTGCTTAACTGAGATGACATAGTTATCCAGGCGATTTATTCCTCTTGTCAAGCCTGCTTCATAAATACAAAATGTGCTTTTGGCTGGAATGTTGGCAAGTAAAGTCAAATGACACCAATATCTTATTATAAATTGATGCTTGGAAGACTTCATGAATTGCAGAAGGGGCCAGGTGTTTTAGCAAGTTTATAGCACTGCTCTCAAAATGAAAGAAGACACATTTTAATCTTTCCATATGAGAAATTGTTCCAAGTGGTCTGCTGTACCATTTACTTTAAGATAAGCAACCAGAACACTTTAGGATATAAGATAATATTCTTCTACATACCACATGTATAATACAACCAATTTCCATATTGTACATAAGCAAACCTTTACAAGTTGCACATAAGGGAATATGCTAGTAAATCTCTATTTACGTTTCGCTAGAAGAAAGAAGAAATGCATAAGAATTTAAATCAAAATAGCAAAACAGTTAACCTGAATTGAAGTAATTTCTATTTATTTTATTGAGTTTTCTTATGTATTTCATTAAGTGGAGTAAAAAAATGCATTATTGACCCATCATAAAGGCAGATGATGTCATTCTCATTTCCATTCCTTGGATTCTTTAAATATCTAATTCAAAATATTAATATTGCTTCTCTCCACTAATTTGAGAATGACTCATTCTCAAATTATTGCCAACTCTTAACTGCAATTGTTGTCAATAATATCAGACAGATGATTCATTTCATCTTTCTTCTGTTCCTACAGACAGTGAATCTAACTTTATGATGCAGCAAAATTAGATAATTTTAATTATTTACTTACATATACACGGAATTAAGAGGTTAACTAACTTCACAAGACTCTGAGCAACTCAAACTTTAAAAGCAAGAGAACACTAAAGTAGGAAAATTATTTTTTTTGCATCTGGAAATAAACACATAATAAATAACATTTGAAGGATCATATGGTCATAGTCTCTGACACATGCCATTTCAACTGAATTTGCCCAGATTTGTTTATTCTATTCTATTTTATTCTATAGTAGGACGTAAAGTGAGATTTGGACATTAAGTGTGAAACCTACTGGGTCAGGCTGGACAGCCTCTCTGGGCCCCTTTACTTCAATATTAAAAAGCCACATAGACAGAGTTGCAGCTTGCAAAAGAACAGGAAGCAAGTGCCTAACCACAAGATGTTCTAGCCAACGTCCCTATGTCAAAACCTATGTCAAAAGTCCAAACCACAAGGTTCAATTAAAGTTCGTTAATGACACGTAATCCATACCTGTAACAAAAGGAGAAGTAAGACCCCATCTCCTTATAAGGCTTTCTCCTCAAGGTAACCACTAAGAAATGAATTAAGTGTTTCCGTGTTACGCTGCCTTGGGAATGTATAAGAATGCGTGCTTCGATAATAAAGGTTGTTCAGAACTTGCAATGCTAGCCATGGGCTAGCTTTCTGAACCTGGCTGCCAAATAAACTTTTCCTGTATCCTGAGAATTCTAAAGCCTGTCATTTTCTGCAACAATTCTATTCTGAATAGAATATCCAGTGACTTCCAGCAGTCTCATAATACACCAAGTGACATAGTAAGACTGCCAGGATTGTTGTTGGGCCTAGGAGGCAGTGAAGAGAGCAGAAGCAGAGGCGGGGATGCAGAGCTGGTTTGCTAGTTCGGTTACAGAAGCAGCCTCACAGACCAGCATTACCAAGCATTATTCTAACCAACTCTAGATCCTTTGTCCACAAAACTGATGAACTAGAGCTATGGATGGCAGCGAATAAGCTCATTCGCGACTGCTGTATGATGATCATCATAGAGACCTGGCATCATCCACTTGTACCGGACGCGTCAGTGGAGTTAACCAACTGCACCACACACCACTTCAACAGAAACAGCAACTCTGGTAAAAGCAAAGATGGAGGACTTTGTATTTACACACATAATGACTGGTGTAGTTACTTATATACACTGTTCTCCAGATGTGTAATTTTGAACTGTCGTTTGTTGGCCATTTTATTTACCTAGAGAGATTTCTGTTATAGTTATCACTGCTCTATTCCACCTGATGCAAATGTTAGCACAGCGCTTGCTAAGTTACATGACACCATCGAGAGGCAGCAGCAAATTTACCCTGAGGGCGCTTTTGTCATGACTGGGGATTTTAATCAAGCCTATCTAAAGTCTGTTCTTCCTAAGTTTGTGCAGTATGTGCAGTGTACCACAAAAGGTAAGAACACTCTAGACCATATGTACCGTATTTTTCGGAGTATAAAATGCACCAGAGTATAAGATGCACCAAGGTTTTGAAGAGGCAAATTAAAAAAATAGTTTTCGCACTCTGCAAAACTCCCCAAAATGGCCTGCTTTTTGTGAAAATGGGCTCATTTTTTGTCAAAAAAGGGCATAAATACTTAGGAGGCTTGTAGAGTGATCCTGGGTGAGGGGGTGGTGGAAATCAAGCAAAAAATGGTGCATTTTTTGTGAAAACAGGCCCATTTTTTGTCAAAAAAAGGGCATTAGGAAGCTTATAGAGTGCTCCTGGAGGCTGGGGGAAGGGGAATTGAGAAAGAAAATGACCCATTTTTTGCTCATTTCTGCCCTCTCCAGCTCCCAGGAGATCTCTGAAAGCCTCCAAGAAGCTAAGCATAGCCATTTTGATGAAGGGGCGGGGTTTTAGGAGGAAAAAAATTCTGTATTCAGTGTATAAGACACATCCAGATTTTCAACCTCTTTTTTGAGGGGAAAAAGGTGCATCTTATACTCCAAAAAATAAACTTAAGACAGGCATATAGAGCAACCCCCCTCTTCCATCTGACCACATCTCTCTGCTACTGTGTCCAAAGTATATCCCCCTTAGGAAAAGGATATGCCAGTCAGGAAAACTGTCAAAATCTGGCCAGAGGGAGCACTCTGCCAGTTGCAGGACTGCTTTGAGACTACAGAGTGAAGTATATTTGAACATTTGGAGCTGCAAGAATTCACTGATGCTGTACTCTCATACATTAAAACATGCACAGACAATGTAACAGTGAATAAGCATATCAGAGTTTACAGTGATCGTAAACCCTGGATGTCACTTCTGAGAGACTGAAGCTCCACCTTTAAGGCAGGAAACAAAGACGAATACAATGAGGCCAGGGCAAACTTGAGAAGAGGCATTAAGGCAGCTAAACAGAAATACAAGCAAAAGATAGAGAAGCATCTGGAAGATAATAACTCAAGACAGGTGTGGCAGGGGCTACAACACCTAACCAACTATAAGGGCAATACAAAAAAAATAGCCAATACTAATGCCCTGCTGGTGGAGGAGCTAAATAGCTTATTCACCAGCTTTGAGGTCAAAATACCTGTCTCTGTGACTCTAGCCCAAAGGCCCTCTAACTTCCAGCCACTCACCCTGGATAAATATCAAGTGAGAGCTGTGCTGAAGATTGTAAATCCCAACAAAGCTGCAGGTCCAGATGGGGTGCTGGGGAAAGTGGTAAAAAACCTATGCTGACCAATTAACAGGGGTCCTGACAAGGATTTTAAACATCTCCCTGCAACAGGCTAGAGTTCCATCATGCTTGAAAGCAGCCACAATTATCCCAGTTCCAAAGAAAGCAGTCATAAACAGCCTCATTGGACCCATTGCACTGACGTCTATAATGATGAAGTGCTTTGAGAGACTGGTCCTACAACATCTCAGGTCTTGTCTTCCACCAAATTTTGATCAACACCAGTTTGCTTAAAGAAGCAACAGGTCGACAGGGGATGCCATCGCCACTGCTTTACATATTGCACTGAGCCACCTTGAGAAATCTGGGAATTATGTCAGAATGCTTTTTATAGACTATAGCTCGGCCTTTAACACCATTTTACCAGGCATTCTCATTGAAAAGCTGACTGGCCTGAATTTCCCTCCCCTCACTTGTGACTGGATCAAAGATTTTGTGGTGGATTGTCCACAAACAGTAAGGGTTAGGTTCTTTACATCTTCCATGCTGAAGCTCAGCATCGGCTCCCCTCAGGGCTGTGTGCTCAGCCCCTACCTGTACTCTCTGTATACACTTGACTGCATATCCTCTGATCCATCCAAAAGTTTGTAGACAACACAACAGTGCTGGGTCTCATAACTGGAGGGGACGAATCAGCATACAGGGAAGAAGTCCAGAAGGTATCCACATGGTGCTCAAAAAACAACTTACAACTAAATACTAGTAAGACAAAGGAAATGGTGCTAGATTTCCAGAAGCACAGAGAGGAAACCGCCCCATTGTATATCGAGTGGGGCTGTGTGGAGAGAGTTTTCTCTTTTAAATTCTTGGGAGTGCTTATTAGTCAAGATCTCATGTGGAAAAACAACACGTCCCTGGTGATTGGCAAGGCCCAACAGAGACTTCATTTCCTTAGAGTCCTGCAAAAAAATCAGGTAGAACAATGGCTGATGACCTCTTTCTATTGGTTCACTTTCTATTCGGTCCATGATAGAAAGTGTCCTCACATACTACATTACAGTATGGTATGCTGGATTAATTGCTGCGGACAGGAAGGCCCTACAGAGAGTGATCAAATTGGCACAAGAAACCATTGGTTGCACTCTAACACCACTGGATGACATCACCAGATCTCACTGTTTTAGCAGAGTAAGGAAGATACTCAGAGATGTTTCACACCCTGGTCAGTGTCTCTTCACACTTCTACCATCGGGCAGAAGCCATCAAAGCGTAGCCAGCCAAACAAATAGGTTTAAAAATAGTTTCTATTCTTGGGCTGTCAGACTCTTAAACACAACCACAATCACTCCGCACATACACAGAAACGTATAGCTCGTTTTTCTTTTTCTTTTTTCTTTCCCCCTAATTACTTGCATTGAGATTATTCTTTATACTATTTATGTTGTTTGTATTTGTTGTCATGGATTGTACCAGTGGGCTAAAACCAATTTTGTTGTATTTATTTTGTACAATGTCAATAAAGGCTATACTATACTATACTATGCTATGCTATGCTATGCTATGCTATGCTATGCTATGCTATGCTATGCTATGCTATACTATACTATACTATACTATACTATAGTACAGTATAGTACAGTACACTACTCTACTCTACTCTACTCTACTCTACTCTACTCTCATTCCATCCCACCCCACCCTACCCTACCCTCCTATTCTTGATTTATAAAGCTGTCCAATTCCAACAATATAACTGTGGGTGATGCACTGCATCAAAAAAGAAAAAAAAACCAATATAATATATTATTACAAAACATGTATAAAATGATGACCAATGCAAAACAGAACAAACAAACATAGCTCTCACTCAACCAGCTCCCTGGAAAGAGCCAGGCTTTTCTATAAGAGACTGTTTGCAGTTTATTGGTATTTGTATGCCGCCCACTCCCAGGGGACTCTGGGCGGCTTACAGACAAACAAGGGAATTAAAAATAAAAATAGAAATATAATCATTTTAAAAATTACACAACATACATACACTTAAAATGGGGCTGGATGCTGATCAACAGCCCCAGGCCTGCCGGAACAGCCAGGTCTTAATGGCTTTACAGAAGGCCAGAAGTGTAGTGAGGGTCCGGATCTCTACGGGGAGATCATTCCATAGGGCCGGGGCAGCAACAGAGAAGGCCCTTCCCCGGGGGGGCGCTAGCCGACATTGACCCGCCGATGGTACCAGGAGGAGGCCCGATCTGTGTGATCTAATCGGTCTTTGGGAGGTAAATGGCAGGAGGTGGTCTCTCAGGTAGCCAGGTCCTAAACCATGTAGGGCTTTAAAAGTTGTATATCAGTCCTAATAAGCTGGGGCTCCTGTGACAACTTGGATAGCAGCAAGCCACAGTAGCTGCAGACTCCATTGATTTAAATTCCCGCTAACTTGATCCATTGCTCCAGGTCTCTCCTGCCCCACTTCAGAACAATTCCTCAAGTTCCGCCCCACTTCAAAATAAATATGCCAGAAGCCATGAATGTATAAGCAGCATGTTAATGGTCCTGATTGATATGCAGCTAACTAATATCTGCTACTCAGAGTCACCTCAAGCCTGAAATGGGTGGGGTATAAATTTAACAAAATAAAACAAACACAATATTACAGTATGATCCTTGGATATGTAGACAACATATATACTGTGAGTTGACAGAAATATTTTGGCCTCTTCTAAAGTGATTGGTTTGAGGGCTTTAACTGTCCTGCAAACTCTATCAGAGGGACTCTTAACATACTTATAATACTTATTAACAAAACATTAGACTGTAATCCTACAGAAATGGCAGGGCGAACACATTAGAATCCCATTTTTCTCTAGCAGGAGCAAAAGTAACCAGATTAAATCCCTTATATTTGAGTGGGGTCCCTCAGTTACCATTAAATATGTTTAAATAATGATCTGCCTACCCTTCTTGATAAAGGCAAAAAATAGAAACAAATATTTAATGATTATTTATTCATGCTCAGGCTTGTTTTCTTGTGATAGCTTCTGGACAGCCGTAAAATAATATAGCATTGTATTGTAATGCTTCATATAAGTGGGCATTAAGATAAAGGAGTGGGGATGGGGGGAAGAACATTTCCTGAAGCAGAGAGAATTGCAACATTCTGCACGGTCATCCCATTATACTGCAGTGCAGTGAAGATTGTGTACTTCTGGACTGAGCCAGGTACCTCCCTTGGCATTGCTAAAAGTATTTTCTTCAGTGCCAGCTACTCCACAGCTGTTGATCCTTTTGATTTCCATGTTTAATTGCTCAGTTGATCTCATCTGCAGTTGCTCTTCTTTTCCTATTCAGCAGGATCAAAAGTCAAGTAGTTATGACAGTTTACAATTCCAACTGTCAGAATGAATCAATCAACCCTGGTTGTGGGCCACTTTCTTTATTTTTCTGCCTCCCACATTGATTGGAGCCATCCCCAGGCTTTATTTTTGTTGCATTAGCCTTCTTCAGACACATTATGTGAAAACCCAGCTCTCTGGAAAAGCCTGTATTGCTGAGAAAGGTCTAAGACAGGGCTGTCAAACTCATGGGCCAAATGCTTCACATGATGGCCCACGCCCAGTTTAGCAAAGTGGGAGGGAGTCCAGTACAGCACATGATGCCATTGGGACAATGTGAGTTTGACACCCCTGGTCTAAGAAGACAAGCAACACCAAAGTGGATAGGCTCTGTTACAAGATTTTAAATAGCAATAGCAGTTAGACTTATATACCGCTTCATAGGGCTTTAGGCCCTCTCTAAGTGGTTTACAGAGTCAGCATATTGCCCCCAACAATCCAGGTCCTCATTTTACCCACCTCAGAAGGATGGAAGGCTGAGTCAACCTTGAGCCGGTGAGATTTGAACAGCCGAATTGCAGAACTGCAGTCAGCTGAAGTAGCCTGCAGTGCTGCACTCTAACCACTGCGCCACCTCGGCTCTATATTAAAGATCAGAAAAGGAACAAATTTATTGAATTCTGGAAGGAGGGACGTGACACCAGGGTGAGCAACAACAACTTCTTTATTAACAGGCAACTTATGACAGCGATTCGAATGGCCGCGGTGCGCGCCAAGGTATTTATATTAACTAGACAGCCAATAGGAACCCGGGACTTGGGCAGCAACTGCTGTCAAGTCCCTGGTCCAATTAAAGGTAACTTTCGGCCGGCAACAGCCTCCTGCTGCGTCCTGGCCAATCAGGACACAGGAGGCTGTTGCTGGCCTCCGAGAAGGTGCTGAAGCAACATTAACTATCTGAGCCTATTTTACATGGCTCATGAATATTTAACACCCCTTCCCCCCAGCTCCGCGCATGCTCCCCGGGTGGAGCATGCGTAGTCCTGTAAATAGGCGGGGCGGCGCCGGACCCGCCCCGACCTTCGCAGTTCTACAGGAGTCGGCGGCGGAGGTGGACCTGCTTGTAGTAGCTCCTCCCGGAAGGGGGTGTAGCTCCAAGGCACGCCTTCTCGAGAAGGCCCAGAAGGCGGGCTCAATGACAATGGTAAGCTGGGACGAGGTGGCGCATCCATAGCAACAGAGTTAGGCCTGGGAGGAGTGTCACTGGGGAATGCTGGAGCTATAGGTGGGGCCTTTTCTGCGGCGGCTTGAGCGTTCTGTTGGTGCTCCCTGCAGGGGGCGCTTGGGTAGGCCGGGCCTGGTGTGGTGAAGGCCCGAGGATGCACTTCTTCGGATTGAGCTTCTGGCGATTGAGAGGCGAGGCCTGGTTCGGCAAAGGCCTCAATCGGCAACCCCGGTAGGGCGGTGTTGTCTTCAACAGTGTCCGGGTTGCCGGCCGGTGGCGGGAGGCGCCTCCTTAATTGATCCAGGTGGCGCCTCCATTGAGATCCATCAGCCAGTCCGACCCTAAAAGAACAGGGGCCTGTCAGGGCGGTTACGGTGGCCGGGACCCATTGAGTTGCCCCTGAGAAAGCGCGGGCCCAGACTGCATCCCCCAGTTTAAACAAACGGGGAGGGAGAACCCCCAGGTTGCTCGGCTGATCCCCTGAATAGAGCGGGTGAAGCCTATCCAGGGGAGTCCGCAGGCGCCGGCCCATCAAGAGCTCCGCGGGGCTTTTGTTGGTTGTAGGGCAGGGAGTGGAATGTTGGCTTAGCAGGTAAGCCGCCACTCTCGCCTGCCAGTCGCCCCGGTCCATGCGGCCCAGGGCCTCCTTCGCTGAGCGGACCGCCCGCTCCGCCCGGCCATTGCTGGCCGGGTGGTACGGGGCTATGGGCGCATGCCGGATGCCTTGCTCGGCCAGGAACTCTTGAAATGTGGTGGACATAAATTGGGGCCCATTGTCCGAAACTACCAGGTCCGGCAACCCGTGGGTTGCGAATAGCCTTCTCAAGGCCCGGACCGTCCTCTCGGCCATGGTGGAGCCCATCAGGACCAGCTCCACCCAGCGGGAGTAGGCGTCCACCACAATCAAGAAATTCTGGCCATGGAAGGGCCCAGCGAAATCAATGTGGAGGCGGGACCAAGGGCCTCTCGGAGCCTCCCACTCACGAGCAGGCCCAGTGGGGGGATTGGGCCTTGACTGTTGACATGGGGTGCAGCGGCCTACATGGGCCGCTATCTCTGAGTCCAGCAAGGGCCACCAGACATAGCTGCGGGCCAATGCCTTCATACGCGCTATGCCTGGGTGATCCTTATGAAGCAGAGACAGGACTTGTGGCTGAAGTGCTTTAGGGATCACTACTCGATCCCCCCAAACGAGACACCCCCCGTGGAGGGAGAGCTCCGCTTGCCTAGTTTTGAAGGGCCGGAAACCCTCTGCCACCTTGTCTGTGGGCCATCCCCTCAAGACCCAGGAAGCGACCTGGGAGAGGATCGGATCGGCCTTAGTGTAGGCCGCGACATCCGCGGCAGAGATGGGGAGGCTGGAAGACGCGATGGTGAGGATTGAGAGGCAGGGCACGGGGGCGGTATTAGTCTCCGGCAAGGGGCAGCGGCTCAGGGCATCAGCGTGCCCTAGCTGCTTGCCCGGACGGTACTGCAGCGTATACGAGTACGCTGCGAGGAACTCCGTCCATCGTGTCATGCGGGGGGAGAGGATGGGGGGGTCGGCTTGTCACCTGCCAGAAGCCCAAGGAGTGGCTTATGGTCAGTGACAAGAGTGAAAGGCCGACCATAGAGGTAGTCATGGAACCTCTTAATCCCGGACACTGCAGCCAGAGCCTCCTTGTCGATCTGGCTGTAATTTCGCTCCGCCGAGGAGAGTGTCCAGGAATAAAAGGCCACCGGGGCCTCTGAGCCATTTGGGAGGACATGGCTCAGGACCGCCCCGACTCCGTAGGGGGAGGCGTCACACGCTAACGTCAGGGGCATCCTGTCATTGTACTGAATCAGGACTGCCGCTGACGTCAGAGTTTCTTTGACAGCCGCAAACGCATGCGCTTCGCGGCTCCCCCAGCGCCAGGCCGCGGATCGGTCGAGCAACCGATGAAGCGGCTTGGCTAGTGACGCCTTGTGAGGTATGAAGGGGGCGTAGAAATTCAGGAGCCCTAGGAACGCCTGCAGCTCCGCCTTGGAGGTGGGTGCCGGGGCGTTCCTAATGGCTGCAACCTTTGAAGGCGTGGGGTGGATGCCTTGGGCGTCAATCATGAAGCCCAAGAATTCCACCTTAGGGACAGCAAACGAGCATTTGCTGCGTTTAAGTTTTAGGCCCGCGCCCCTGAAACGACTGAGGACCTTCCTGAGTACTTCGATGAGTTCTGAGCGGCTGGAAGCAGCGATCAGAACATCATCGAAATACGGTACAACGCCCAGTAGCCCATGGAGCAGCCGCTCCATGAGGCTTTGGAAGATCCCCCGGGCCACGGAAACGCCGAATTGAAGGCGGCGACAACGAAAAGCCCCACGATGGGTGACGATGGTCTGGGCAGCCGCCGCATCGTCATCCACCGGGAGCTGTTGATAGGCCTGCGCCATATCCAGTTTGGCGAATGTGCAACCCTGCCCCAGGGAGTGGAGCAGGTGTTGCACTACAGGGACTGGATAGGGGTTTGCCTGAAGGGCCAAGTTGATCGTCGACTTGTAGTCAGCGCAGATCCTCACCGACCCGTCCGGCTTGATTGGGAGAACAATGGGTGTCTCCCAACGAGAATGGTCTACGGGCTCGATGACTCCCTGCGCCAAAAGTTTGTCAAGTTCGGCGTCAACCTTGGCCCTCAAGGCAAAGGGCACCCTGCGGGCTTTCAGCCTAATGGGAGCAACCTGAGGATCTAGGCTTAAAGAGATGGGGGTGCCTTTATAGCAGCCCAGCTGGCCATCGAAGACATCGGCAAACTCCTTTAATATGTCTTCGATTGAAGAGGGAACTACCCGATGCACCCCCCCAATGGACAATCCCAGGGCTGGAAACCAATCTAGGCCCAGGAGGGCCGGTAGGTCGTCCCTAACAATTAAGATGGGCAATTTCCCTTGGAATGGGCCGTAGCGCACTGATATAGGGAAAGAGCCCAGAGTGGGAATTAATTTCCCTTGGTAGTCCCACAGGGAAACCTCAGCGGGCAGCAAGTGGCTCTGGGGCACTTTTGGACAGAGGCAGGAGAAAAGGGACCAGGGCAAAAGAGACCGGGAAGAGCCGGAGTCCACCTCCATCCGGCAAGGCTGACCTTCCAGCTGGACGGAGGCTGCGACCTTCTGGGCTCCCGCAGCGGCTTGGTTAGCTAAACAGTCAGAAGCATTCGGCTGACAGGTGGAGTAGCAGTCTTCAGCCCGCCGAGCGGGCCGCGGCTGCTGGCGGCGCGGCTGCGCCTGGGACCGTCCCGTAGGTTGCAGGAACGACGGTGCCGGCAGGAGGGCCCTGCAGACTTTAGCCAGGTGGCCTTCCCCCTTGCATCTGAGGCAGATAGCGGTGCGGAAAGGGCAGGCTGTGCGGGTGTGACGGCCACCGCAACCGCGGCAGGGCACATTCGTAGCGGTTTGCGCTGCTGACTGCTGCTTGGGCTTTTGTTTAGGCTGTGCCCTCATTTGTCCCACAACGTCTTCCTCCGGGTCTTCGAAGGGCAGCTCGTCATCAACCATATGGGTTTGCGTTGGTGGCTCCGGAGGTGACAGGTCCGGCGCAGCAAGCTGTAGCCGCTCGATATCGGCCGTGGACTGCTCCGAGAGCTCGGCTGCTCTGGCAGTCTCCACGGCCTGGAGCAAGGTGATCTTGTGGTTGCGGAACATGCGGCTCCGCAGGTTGACGTCGCGGACCCCGCACACAAACTGTTCCACAAGATTCTCCTCTAAATTAGAGAAGTCACATTGAGCGGCCACCGTGCGCAACGACTCGAGGAATTGACTTATGGATTCGTTTTTCTTCTGGACCCGGCGGCGAAAAGCAAAGCGGCGTGCGATGACAGATGGGGTGGGAGCGTAGTGGTTTTTTAGTCTTGACATAAGTTCGTCCCACCCCAGCTTGTATGCTGGCCTCGGGGCGGCCAGGGCTCTAGCGGAAGCGAACATTGTGGGTTCGCAGCAGGAGAGGAAGAAGCTGCACTTTTCTTCCTCGGTCTGTGCCTGGTTTTTTGAAGCTATCAAGTAGCATTCAAACCTCTCCATGAACCCCTCCCAGGATTCTCCGGCAGAACCAAAGGGGGCGAATGGAGGAAGCGCAGAAGTCATCTTGACGGAGATGGATGAAGGGAGAGAAGAGGGGGAAAAAAAATTCTTTTCTTCTCCCAAGCAGTGTTCGGTGCCGGTCTTGCGCGGCGGCAGCTAACTGCCTCTCTCTCTCTCTTTCACCCTAGCGTCGCGGAATCGCCGATCCCACCTTCGTCGCCAGTATTGAATTCTGGAAGGAGGGACGCAACACCAGGGTGAGCAACAACAACTTCTTTATTAACAGGCAACTTATGACAGCGATTCGAATGGCCGCGGTGCGCGCCAAGGTATTTATATTAACTAGACAGCCAATAGGAACCCAGGACTTTCGCAGCAACTGCTGTCAAGTCCCTGGTCCAATTAAAGGTAACTTTCGGCCGGCAACAGCCTCCTGCTGCGTCCTGGCCAATCAGGACGCAGGAGGCTGTTGCTGGCCTCCGAGAAGGTGCTGAAGCAACATTAACTATCTGAGCCTATTTTACATGGCTCATGAATATTTAACAAAATTGTCATGGGCAAAATCTATCTGTGGGATCACTAGAAGTTGAAATTAACTCTGAGGTCCCAATAGGCAGGGAGTGAAGACCCCAGTAAAGAATAAAAATAAATGTATGTGTAGTCTATTATAAGCTCCTTGGTCTTACTGGTGTTTTTTTTTATTTTTATTTTTATTCTCATATATATATAGTTACAGGTATACATTCACATAGTTATTGTTTTTATTTATCTTTATCACTTTTACATATTTGCGGTAAAAGTTAAAATATACATTCTGGGTTGCTTTTCGTACCATCCCATACACCTATTTTGTATTATCAGCATCCTATTTTTCTTTTCTTTTCACCCTCCCTCCCTTCTCTACTTTCTTCCTTCCTCCTCTCCTTTCCTTTTCTTATTTCCCTCACCTCTCTCCTATTCTTCTCTTCCTCTTCCCCCTCCTGCCCTCTCTCCTTCTCTTTCTATTCCTTCCCTCTTTCTTCCTTCTCTCCCCTTTCCTCTCTTCTCCTCTCCTACTTTCTTACTTTCCTTTTCTGTTGTTGTGGTTATCTTTTTTCAACTCTGAACTGGTGTATTTTCGGGATGGTATTCCTGCAAACCCTGTTATAATTTTATACTTATCCTTTCTGTTGTGGCCCAGCAGGAGCCATTGGAGCTGCCGATGGACTCCGATAGTGAGGGACCCTATGAGTTGGCTCTGGAAGATGTGGAGGACCCTGGGCAGGGTTCCAACTCTGAGCAGGGACCAGAGAGGCTGGTTGGCCACTAGGAGGTGCCTGAGGCATGAAGCAGTGGTGAAGATCAAAGGGAGTTTATCCCTGACGTCAGGCACTGGAGCAGTGGTGAAGATCAAAGGGAGTTTGTCCCTGACGCCAGGCAGAGGAGGGCGGAGAAACGAAGACAGCAATTACGGAGACAGACTCATAGGAGATAATCAAGCCCAGGTGGTTGTGGTTTGGCTCCTCCCAAGAGAGTATATAAGAAGAGACTTTGGGAGGAGAACTTTTGCAGGACACAGCCGTTTATACCAAGCTGGAAAAGCTCTTGTGTGTATTGTATCTCTTATCTGTGGGAGTCTGGGTTGCTGCCAACATCTTGTCTATGAGTAATTACTGTAAATAAAGTGTGGCTAACAGTAAGCCTGTGTTGGCGTTAATCACCAGATGGAGGGGGTCAGAATACCTTTCCTATTCCCTTTTCTTCATTATCATATCCTAACTATTTTTTTCTCTCAATATCTCATTCTTGAACATATATATTAATACTTTCTTTTCTATTTTCCCCCTTCTTCCTCCCCCACCTTTTCAATGTAATAGTGTCTTGACTGGGTTCTATATCTCTCTCTTGCTTTCTTTTCTAGATTCCTTTCTCTCACCAGCCATAAAATCTTCCCCATCTTGAAGTATACTGATTCCTCTTTATCTATTTATTTATTCTCAAGGTTAACCTGTTCATCTCTGCACAGTCTAATTTTTTTTATTATCTCTTCTTCTGTTGGTATCTTATCTGATTTATAATTCTGTGCAAATACAATTCTCGCTGCCGTAGTTACATGTATAATCAAATATATATCTTCTTTTTTATATTTCTCTGGCAGGATACCAAGTAATAATATCTCTGACCTAAGCTCTCTATTTCGCTGTAACATTTTCTCTAACCATGTTCTTATTTTAATCCAATAGTTCCTTGCTTCTGCACACGTCCACCACATACGATAATATGAGCTTGTATATTGTTCACATTTCCAACATTTCGCTGATTTATTTTTAAACATCTTTGCTAGCTTTTCGGGTGACATATGCCATCTATAAAACTTTTTGTAAAAAATTTCTTTGTACACTACAGATATAGTTAATTTGTAATTCCTTTCCCATAATTGTTGCCATTTCTCTAACTCTAACTTTTTCCCCACCATTTCCTTGACATCTTTTAGCTCATCTTCCACTTTGCCCACTTTTTCTTCTACTTTACTTATTCTCTCTTTAAGATCCTCATCCATAGCCTGAATCATGCTTTTTAACTCCAAAGTGGTTTTGTCTTGTTGCGTTGTGTTTGTTGCTTTCTGTGACACAGAGCTGGAAGATGTTGCTGTTGCTGATGCATATGATGTTATTTTCTTCATCTTGGTACTTAAATTTGATTTTATAAACTGGGATTTGAATTTAGTTGTAATCCTGAAGTCACCACACCAGCCAGACTCAGACCCTAAGTAGACCAATCTCTGCCCCAGGTCACAATCTTTAGGTTCTTGCTACCTTAATCCACTTGCATTTTTAATGCCAAACTGAGGAAGAAGAAGAAGAAAAAGAGAGAGAGAAAAGAAAAAAGAAAAGGCTTCCCCTAAAAAATAAATGCCAATTCAAGAGAAGGTGATCCAAAAAGCAGTTTTAAAAAGGCCACAAAATTAATCCACGATGATAACGAATGTCCCTTATAAAAAACAAAGGAAAAAAGAAGAGATCAAAAAGAGGAAAGGGAAAAACTTTTAACCAAATTATCCAAGTTGTCTTCAAAGGGAATAATGAAGTAAAAATAAGCACAGTTCCAGGGGTCCATATAAGATGATAAAAGAAAAAAAATAAAAAGCAATAATATAGTGTTTACACAGCTGGACTTATTTTCTTTTTCAGCAGGACTCTTTTTATTATTATCAATCTGCTTCTAAGGTTATCCCTCTATCTATCAGCCATATTCTTCTGTTTAATTTAATTATTGTTACATTCCCTTCTAATGCCACTAGATGGCAATGCAGACAGTTAAGTTCAGCATATCTGTCTTTAATCTCCGGTTTTCTGAAAGCAAATCTCAGAGTTTCCCAAATCACTCCGTATTAAAGTCAAGGTAATAAACCAAGATCCTCCTTCCGATTTGCTTTCTATTTTTTCAACCTTTCTCAAAATCCTTTATTCTTTATGTTCTTTGTATAAATAATGGCAGTGCCTTTTTGCTGCCAGATCGGAAGTAAAAGAGCCGACAACAGCCCGCTCCCTCCCCTCTATCTCTTTGCCGCTCTTTCTTTTCAAAGTTTCCAACTAAAGGGTTAAAGTAAATTAAGAAAAGCTGTACTTCAAGCAAATTTCAAGTTCTCACCCAGTCAAGAGATCCTCTCTCTTTGCTGAAGCCACCCCAGCTATTTGACAGCTCACAATGGCTGTCTTCCCTGCTGTTGAGTCAGGAGGCTATTGCTGGAGGCTATTTTGGGGGATTTGCAGCTTCCCCTTCCATGCCCGTTTGCACCGTCTCTCTTTGCTGTCCCTGCAAGACAGCTTTAGTCCACAGTGGACCCCCCAGGACAACAAGGATTTTGATGGTTCTTCAGAGCCTCCAGAGAACACGTCAACTTTCTGGCTCCGCTGGCCACACCTCCTCAGTCTTATTGGTGTTAAGGACCAAATTATTGTCTCCACACCACAAAAGCAACCAGTCCATTTCATCTCAATAGGCAGGGACATCCCCCCACCCCCGGGAGATGAGTCATATGCAGATTTAATAGAAGTGTAGGAGATTATCACCCAGTCCTCTCCGAGAAAAATGAAATATCCTAGGAAATATTGAAAAGGCAGAATATTTATCTGGATGTGAAAAGGAAGAAACATGTTTTAAAAGACAGAATAGCTGCCTGCAGCTTCCTGCCCATCCCCCTTTGTCAATGAACCATTAAACCCTGAGCTAGTCCACTTTACATAATAAAGAGTCCCCTTCAGGTCCAGAGTGATGGGATTAAGGCATGATGATATTGACCCTTTACCCAACTCACCACATGGCATCTGAGAACTCAACCAAACCTGGATTCAAAACGCATCCTAGAGGGTTGCCCCTGCATGGCTCCATGGGAGTCTGACAACCAATCAAAACACAAGCTCAAGATCAAAGGCCAGAGGGGGATAAAACTAGGGACTCAGCTTCTCTTCCTCCCTTGCCTTCCCTTCTCTTCTCTTCTCCACCAACATTGAAGCATGTGATCACCTTTTCTGTTCAGGACTCAGAGATTTTCAGAGATAAACCATCTTTCCAAGCAGCCTCCATGCCTCCAGTGTCTTTTTCCCCACTTGGAGCCGAATCCAGAAGGACATTTCTTCCAACAGTAGTATTACTGGCATGAGTAAGTGCTGTCATGTACATAAAGAGTATAGAGTAAGGGATTCAACACGCAACCCTGTGGTGTACCAGTGTTAAAAATAAGGGCTGAGGAGATATGGTTACCTAATCTGACCTTCTGAGAGCAGCCAGACAGGAAATCCATAATCCAAAGGCAGATTGAATAAGAAAGGCCAAGGTCCATAAGTTTTAGACACTAGTCTATGTGGAAGAATTGTGTTCAACATAGAACTAACATCTACAAAAAGCATCCTCACATAGCCGCCCCCACTGTTCCAGATGAGTCAGAGCAGTGTGAAGAGTTCCCCCACTTTTGGACCTGGAAAGTCTCTTGCACCAACCTGGAAGCACCCCCCCCCCCCCGCCCTACAACAGTTTGAAGGCTGAAGGAAGCCTCCAACTGAGTGAGGAAGCACTGTGGGGCCAGGTCATTCACACTCACATCCAGCCAGGTGGAGTTCACTGTACAATGTGAACTGTACTGCACTGTACAATGTCCCCGCACATGTACCTGTGTTCCCCACCCTGGCCCTTCGCAGACACCCGAAAACCAGCTGACCAGCGGGAGGCGTTTGTGCCTGTCCATGTGCATGCGTAGTGGAGCTGGGCTGGGACAGCTGGTGCGCCTGCAGCAGAGGTGGGTTCCTACCAGTTCGCACCTATTTGGTAAAACTGGTTCGTCAAATCTACCGAACCGGTTAGAAGAAGTTCCACCAGTGGACCCGGAAAGCAGGCCACACCTACAGAAGAGGTTCCAAAAATTTTTGAAACCCACCACTGGTCCTTGGATATGATTATTCTACACTATCATGCTCCTATTTATAAAACTCAGTGCCTCTGTGAAAAGTAAAGATGACTACTGCGTTTGTGGTGCAATCAGAACATTGTGTGTGTTGAAGTTGTTTTAACGCAAACCAAAGATGCCTTTTAAAAAACAAGTTTACATCATATTCTTATGCACGCCAGTGCCATGTGTGAGGTAATTTAAGGTGGTTCTGACAAGTGTCGTTGGCATCTTCATATCCAGTCACATGGGTGGCAAGCCACTCCCATCCGGTCACATGGGTGGCAAGCCACTCCCATAAAGGAGGCCACACACACAGAGTAGGTTCAAACAATTTTTGAAACCCATCACTGCCCTGCAGAGAGGGTTATTGTGAAGTGGTTGCTGCTTCTGTGAGCTTCCTGGCACTGTCCTTTATAATTTCCCACAATGCCTTGATGATTTTCCTGTCCTTAGGGTTAGGGCAAAAAACTGGTTTCATCTTCAGTCTTTTGTGGAAAAATTGTTATTTTGGGGTGTTTTCCTGGCACTGTCATAGTTTGTGTCTGTGGATGTGTAATGTCCCGCAGTTATCTACACATTAATATTGATCAAGTACTAATAATATTTCCTTATACATTTTAGTGACCTTTCCTTACATAATTGGTGTTTTCTTTCATACTTTTAGATTTCTAATTTCTGTTTCTGTTAGTTAGCAATTGCTAAAACAAATCCCACGTGAAAAAGTATTCAAAGCCTTCTTGATTTTAATTGTCAATTTATTTATTCCTGCACATTGTAATATTTATTCATTCCATAGCTCTGATTTTCCACTGTTGTGCAAACACAATTCCAGCAGCTGCTAAAATGTGTAAAATTAAATATGTATTGTATTCCCTTTCAAATAGCCAACAAAATATTTCTGGTTTTAAATCCATATCTTGCTTTACCATTGCTTCTAACCACTAACTCTTGAATAACTAGTAGGACCGACCTAAGTACTGAAACTAATTCATATATTCTGTTTTTTTGAACTGAGAGCTAAATTTCAGAAAAAGAAATCTGTATTGCTCTGTAAATCTACCTATGACATTCATTCTTGATCTAACTTCTTGGATGAAAGATTATATCTTTCCTGTTTGTTGGGGGACATCCTTCCTGAAAAGACTGTACATTGTTGGGTGAAAGCAGAGGTCCCTTCTGTTACCCATAGTCCTCAGCTTACAACCACAATTGAGTTCAATATTGTTTTATTTCTTTTGCAGTTAGTATTATTTAACAGAATGAAGAAGAGGCAACAGAGTATGACCACTTTCTTCTCCAAAAAACCAAGAGCTGAGGAATCAGCTGATCCACAACAGTCACCAGCAGCAACACCAGAACCACAAGCACCACCACCACCACCACCAGCACAACCACTTCCACCACTTGAGGTCGGAGAAGGCAGCAAGTCCATCTCCTCCACTGAAGTTCCACAATTTCCTGACTGCTGGAATTTGCAGCAATACAGACAGTTCAAGGACTGGCAGTATCCGACAAGAAGTTAGGTTGTGAGTACTGTGCAAAACCCATGTTCTCATTAGAGAAAGGTATTGATGTTTCTAGAGAGTGGGAACATTTCCAGGTTGTGCCAGCAGGGAGAAGTAAGGAGAATCAACAAGCATCACTCAGAAAAAAAATTAAAGGAACATTTTCAATCAAAAGCACACCTTATTTGCTTGGAGAGCAGTAAACAATGGGAGCAGGATGCTTTACCAAATCCGTAGATAAGCTAACTGATAAACATTTATCCAGTACTTGCAAAATATTTTCTACTGTTTACTATCTGGCACAAAGATGTAATCCATTTTCAGACATCGAAGCTCAGGTAAATTTGCTAACTACGTTTGGAGTGTATATGGGAGTTGGCTTGCATTCACGGAGATCTACAGTGAAAATAGTTGCGAACGAAATCAAAACCATTGCGAATGAAATCAAAACCACCGTGTTTTCCAGGATTACTGCAAAAAATCTAAAGATGTGTCTAATAATCGATGAAGCCTCAACACTTTAAATGAAAGCAGTGCTGATAGTTTTTGTTAGAGTTGAGGTCCCAGAATGCCCAGCAACCATTTTTGTTGAACTTTTGGAATTAGAAAAACAAGATGCAGAGACCATATATTCTGCATCGATGGGAAGCTTGCATAAAGTTGGATTTACCACCAAATATATCCAGAAGAATGTAATCACTTTCTGCTCTGATGGTGCCAACGTTATGCTTGGGAGAAAATATGGAGTCAGCACCAGAATAGCTCAAGACTTCCCAAACATTATAATCTGGCACTGCTTGAACCACCGCCTCCAACTTGTGCTGGATGATGCAATAAGAGAAATAAAGCAACTCAACCACTTCAAGATCTTCCTTGATAAAATATACACCACCTTCCACAAATCCTGCAAGAGCCAGAATTATCTTTTCCAAATCTCTGAACAAGTGGGCATTGAAATTGTGAAGATTGGCAAACTTTTGGGATCAAGATGGGTTGCCTATAGTTTAAGGGCAACCATGGCTGTGTGGCGTGCTTATCCAGTGCTACATCAGTTTTTTCTGGGCAATGAAAGATTCCCAGGCATGGCTTCCCGTTTTGAAAATCTAAATTTTTTGAAGGATTTGGCCCTCATGATAGATATTCTAAATGAGATTTTTCTTCTGTCAAATGCCCTGCAGGGGAGAGACACAGATATCATCAAGGCCGAAAAGTTAGTATTGCGAACAATCAAAGCTTTTGAAGTGCTTAGACAGAGAAAGGGCACTTATGAAACAAACCTTGAAGCAATGCTACAAACACAAGCCTTCATAAACATCAATTTAGCTCCAAATCAACGATCTGTTGCCCTTCCTCGTGAAAAGCTTCTGTCAAGCATCATCACCAATTTGAAGAAAAGGCTGATGGATTGCGACCATCTAAAAACAGGTAGCCAATTGCCAGTCGCAAACAAGTTACACTTTATCACATATTTGGAGCCGGATTACTGGAACATTGAAGATGTAGTCATTCTATGGGCTGAGGCAGAGGCAGCATTGTTTGAATTTGGCAAAAAAATTTAATTACAAAATTAATTTGAATGACTACAGAGATTTTTTGGAAAATGTGCTAAAAAATCCAAACAAGTACAAAATTCTTGACGGTATCAGAAAAACTAGAGATATTGTCAGGACAATTGCTGTTAGTTCAGCAGAGGCGGAAAGGGGGTATTGAAAAATGAACCTCATATGTTCAGAGCAAAGAACCCGCCTAATTGTTCCAAACATAAGTAATCTGATGGTGGTAAGTGTTGTTGGCATGCCTGTTGAGAGATGGGACCCAATTCCTGCAGTGAAAAAATGGCTCAGAGCGCACCACCACCACATGGCTGATGATCCACAAATAAAGACCAAGAAAGCTGCAACTGAGGAGTCTGGAAGCCTAAGGACAATATGGAAATATCAACAACCAGAAAACCAATAAAACAAGTAAGTACTTGAGTGTATCTCTTTCATTGTGTTATTCTTATGTAAAGTATAAGTGCAAGCGATTAAAGTCTTCCTTTCTGTGTCTCTTCTTTGTGCAGGTTATTGGAGCAAGGTGGTAAGGTGGTGTGCAGAAGACCGGCAAGGCAGTAATCTTGCCTCTGTAAGTAGCTGTCTTTATTGCTGGGTGTGCTGGGTTCATCCTTAATATAGTAAGTGCAAGCAATTAAAGTCTTCCTTTATGTGTCTCTTCTTTGTGCAGGTTGTTGGAGCGAGGTGGTGAGGTGGTGGTGCAGAAGACGCAGAAAAGGACAGTAATCTTCCTTTTCTATTATTTTGTGTGCTTGTTTCATCCTAATGCAGTGCATGCAATGGAAGAGTTCATTTCTGTGTCTCTTCTTTGTGCGGGCCATTCATTGGAGTCCAGTGACGTGCGGTGAGGTTTATGGCTGGTGAGGCAGTCCTCTCCCCAGACATCCCACTGTCTAAAGCGCTTTCTTTCTTTCGCCCGCCTGATCTCTGACAGGCGGGCGAAAGAAAGAAAGCGCTTTAGATAGTGGGATGTTGGGGGAGAGGAGAGAATGCCTGAGCATTCTCTCCTCTCCCCCGATATCCCACTGTAAGAATTCAGTAGGTCTGCCATGTCTCTGTCATTTCATTATTACTTCAACACTTTCTCCTTGCAAGGAACCTACAAACTCCTTAGCTTTCTTTTGATTTCTAGAATACCCAAATAACCTTTTATATTCTTTTTTGCATCTCTTCCCAAACTTTTCTTTGAGTTTTAGCTTTTCTGACATAATTCCTGTGATTTCTGGAGAGTCCTATGTGTTCTCCTTAATTTAAGTTCCTTCTACTTTCTGTGTCTGTCTTGTTTTTTCTTCAGCATTTTAGGGAGTTATGTATCCACATGGGGTTCTTTGGATTATTCTCATCAGGAAAGGCTGTATTCATTGTGATAAAAAGAAACAAAATATCTCCTTTAAAGGAGCATATAAAAGAGTCACGCTAAAACAACATACTTCTCGGGACAATGAGGCTTTAAATATTTAGGAAAAAAGTATGTTTTCTAAGAGAATGATCTGCCTGAATTTGAAACTTCAAAGACATGTTGAGATTCTTTTTAGTAAAATATAGATACGATTAAAATTCATTTCTTTTGCTGCAGTTTAAGCTAGTTTCCCAATTTATTTAACTTATACAAGGAACAAAACTTCACAACAAATGTTTTCAGATCCAACAGACTTTAACTTGCATATAAAGTATCACTTCCTCTAAAAGCACAGGTAGAAATTCAATATGCTTTCTTTGGGCAACAGAGTAGAAAAGAAAGATCTGTTTTCTCTGAATGAAGGTTCCCCCCCCCCTCCCTGGAAACTTAATTGGGAGAAACAATTGCTGAATATATTGATTGTGAGATCTGGTAACCTTTGATGACAGCTCAGGATCCAGAACAATACAGCCTTTTAAAATGTACCATGAATAAGTTTAATATTTATTCTCTAGTTTCCTTGTTGGAGAATACTGCTATATCTTAAAAGGAAAAAAAATACACAATTTATTCTCTGAATCCTCAAATATTCATATATAAAGAAGTTCTGATAAGAGAAAATTTAATCAAAGAAAATAATTGGTTTTCAACAATGAGAAGAACCTTAAAGTTTAAAGATGAAACAGCTAACATTTCAGAATAAAAGATTTATTAAATCATAATGCTCTGCTTGGAAACTGATGGTTTTAGATGAATCAGTTTGCTATTTAGGATATAAGATGAAATTTTCAATACAGGGAATGCATTTTTGTTATAGGAAAATGTCATGTACATCAAAAACAAATTCTTATGTAATCCAATAAATTATTAGCAATTTATAAAACTTTTCAGTTACATGATTTCATGGTCAGCTTCAATCTACTAATTATAGTCACAAGTTCTTCCTCTTTTTAAATTTTTATTTACAAACATACAAAATACACACAAAACAAACTCAGACATAACTACAATACACAGGACATTGGAACTTCCTGTTCCTTCTAATAGCAGTTTCAAATCGGTACAATTCTCCTTATGTTATTTCCCCTTCTAATATATTCCATTTGAGCTTTTAACCCTCTTATTTTACTCATCCATCTGATATATTGGGTGATTACCTCTAATAAGTTTAAACTTGTGTGTGTGTGTGTGTGTGTGTGTGTGTGTGTGTGTGTGTGTGTGTATTATTTTTAACTTCTATTTTTGGCCTTTATTGGCTTCTTTCATTGATTCTTGTTTCTTTCCTCCATCCACCTATACCATTTTCTCCATACCTGATAATATTCTGATTCTTCTTTTCCCTGTTCTTTAGTTAATTTGTCCATTTTGGCACAGTCCATATTTCTTATTATTTCATCTTCGCTTGGTATCAATTTATTTTTTCCATTTCTGAGTGAAGGCAATTCTCGCCGCTGTAATTATGTGTAGAATTAAATACTGGATTTCTTTTTTATATTTCATTATCATTATTCCTAATAAAAAATACTTCTGGTTTCCAATCAATTTTGACTCCTGTTATCGATTCTAACCAATTTTTAATCTTTTTCCAATACTTTTTGACGTCCTCACATGTCCACCATATGTGATAATATGTTCGGTGTGCTATTTCACATTTCCAACATTTTGGTGAAATATTTGCTGAGATTTTTGCTAACCTTGCTGGTTATAGGTGCCATCTGTAAAACATTTTGTACTGGTTTTCTTTGTATGCAACCAATAGTGTCATTTTTAAATTTGTCCCCCAAAGTTTTTCCCATTTATCTAATTCAATATTGTAGCCAAAGTTCTGTGCCCATTTTACCATTTGTTCCTTCATAATTTCTTCTTCCATTTTATATTTCAGAAGAAATTTATATATTCTCATATCATTTTTCTTTCTGTACTTTGAATTATTTTGCCTAATTCGTGTGGTTCTATTTGGATGTTGTATAATTTAGTATCGTTATTTGTTTACTTTTGATTTGCAAGTAGGTTAGCCAGTCGACTTTCATGTTTTGTTCTGTTTTGATTGTTTTTAAATTTCCCTGTCCATTAATTAAGTCTCTGTCTTATCACTTTATTCATATCTGTAAAATTTGGGTGTGTCGTCCTTTCTGTTGGAGATAGCCAATTCGGGATTTTCACATAGTGGTTTTTTTTTAATTTGGAGTCAGTTTTTCAATAGCATGTTTCTAATTAGATGTTTTTGAAAGTATTCGTGTATTTTGTTTTTATTATCCCATAAGAACGTGTGCCAGCCTACTTGCAGATCGTAACCTTCTAAGGTCAAGATTCTTTTATTTTTTAACTCCATCCAGTCCTTCAACCATACTAATGTTGCTACTTGTGCATATAACTCCCAGTCTGTAATGCTAAGCCTCCACTCTCCTTGCTGTCTTACATTGACTTTAGTTTAATTCTTGCTAATTCAGGCATCTTGGCTTTTCCTAAAACTTCATTAAACCTTTCCACTTCTAGTTCTTCCAATATTATTTGATTGTATTTGTATAACTCCAGAGGGATTCCATCTGGTCCTGGGGTTTTATTATTTTTCTGGTTTTTCAGGACTAATTCTACTTCCACTGTCATTATCAGCCTGTTTATCGCCTCTCTTTGTTCTTTTGAGATTGGATTTATCTTTTGTGGGTTTAAATATTGTTTTATCTTAGTTTCCTCCATACTATCTTGCGTGTATAATTTTGTGAATATTTTTGAATAATTTGCTTCTTTTCTTCTGATTTATGTGGAATATTTCCCTCGTCATCTTTTAGTTGATATATCATTCTTTTTTCTCTTTCATTTTTCAATCTGTATGCCAGCCATCGTCTGGAATCACCCCAATTCTTATACGATCCTCTGTGTGCCCATCAGGTCTTTTCAACAGCCAATATATCCTGATCCCGTTATAAATACTGGCTCTTTCTGCTTTCTCTTCACTCTTCTATTGGGTTCCCTCTGCAATCACTCCTCTTCTATTTATTCACGCTGCCGCTTTCCACACCCCGCCTCTGTTCTCATTGTTTTTCTGCATCAATCCAGACTTTAAAAACAGTCTTCACTACAGAACCTTTTTCTTTCCAGCTCACCTGCTCCACCAATTTTACATTGTCCTCCTTTCTTGGGTTGTCAATGATAACAAATGACTCAATTTCAACTGCTTTCTCTATTCGCTCCCCTCTTATGCAGCCACCATCGCTCCAGTCCTGTCCAAATGACAAGGTAGATTGTCAGTTTAGTAGGTTACTCCTATTCACTGGGGGCGGGGGTTGCATTACTAACCCCCTGTCTTCAGAGTTTCCCCCTGAATCTGCCAATCCCTTTGGGTTCTGCAGTACTCAGAAGTGAGCCCAAATGAAGAAATTTGGGTTTCACATTACGGGAGCTGCTGTTCGTCAACCCCAGCATGATGACATCACTGCAGGAAGTTTACAAGCTCTTCCATCATTTCTTCCCTCTACAATTTTCATCTTTTTAAAAATTTGCTGCTGCAGACAGTCACAGCTTCCATTCTCCACTTATAAGTCTCTCTTTTTACAAAATTAAACTGAAGAAATGACTGGCATGTCATCTGTAATCTTCTGTCTATTCTGTGAATAGACAGAAGACCTACCTCAATAGATCCTTGGAATCTAACAGTGATGTTGGTTTATTTTACTGATTTCAAGGTTGACTAACACTCAATCTAAATGGATTTCCATCCTAAAGGGATTTCCCATTCATTTTGCCATACAACAAGAGTCAGAAAGGAGAAGTTGGATGTCTAGAATGATCCTGATGGGCAGACCAAAATTCCTGCATTCTTACCCCAAAGATTCCCCATGGAAGATGACTTCACTATGAACCACTCCTTGAAGAGGTTACTTGACCCCAGCTCCAGATCAGCCCTGCAGCCCTGTAGCTGCCACAAGTCCAAGAACAAATCTACATCAAGGCTTCAAATCAAAGAACATGCTCCAATCAAAGTGCCACCAGAAGGCTCCAGGTGGCACAGAGGGACCATTAAAAATTTCCATTAAAATGTATGATTAAAAAAAGGACTAAAACTTTAGTTACAATATATAAATGGAATAATTGGGAAATATGTGATTAAAGGACTGAAAATTACATTACATTTTAGTCTTAATTTTTTTTATAAAATGTACCACTGGTATAGGTAACCAGATAAATTGTCTAGAATGGAAAAAGGTACCTCAAATTTAGGTTGGAAAAGTGAACAAACTGAAGGGAGATTTTATCATGTTTGGTGGACATGTAAAAAAAAAAACAATTTTTTTTGGATACAAATAGATACACTAATTCAGAAGATTTTAAAGAGTAAAATACAATTGAATCCAACCATTAATTGGGGGGGGGATTAATGAACAGAAAACTGGAAAAAAGTCATGGAAATTTATTTTTATACATAAAAACTTTGACAAGATTATTATATGCTCAATGATAAAACTTGCAGAGATGGTTAAGCTGACATCCTGATCAGAGAAAACACAAAATCCACATTTACTGCTGACTGGAAAACCCTCATAGACTTTTTGCATGAAACAGAAAAATAATTAATTTATGACATGTGGTTTTGATTATTTAAAAAAATGAATAATAGAAAAAGGAGGACTTTTCTTTTTGTAACTGTAGAGTAAAAGGTAATTTTGTAACTTTGTAACCATATTGTATTTGCTGCAAAGGAAATCTTGTTTTGAAGACAAGTGTCTTTTTGCCCACACCATTCTCTTCCACGGGATATTTCCTAATGCCTAAACTGATTCTCATCCGTTTTTTTCTTTCTTTCTAGGCCTCATGTTCCCTCAGTTGGTCAATATCCTTCAAACACAATACTCCAAATTGATTGCAATTGCTAGGTGTGGTCTGACCAACCCAGAATAGAGACTTATCTTGATTTTGGTAATTCTGTAGACATAGTTGATGCCTTTATTTTGGATTTATCTTTGATTTTTTGAGAAATGTTCAGCTTGTCATCCATCAAATCCTAAATGGTCTCCAACATCCTTTAATCACGCCTTTCACTTTTTCAGACACTTAAGCTTAGATCATGCAAAATCATACTTTCAAGCTTGTCTTTCCTTCAATAGAAAGCTGGTTCAAAGACCAAGAGTTGAAAATTTTTGGTTAAGTCAACATTTAGAGTTTAACATATGAACATTCTATGATGAATATATGATCACCTTTTTTGCAAATGCTCAATACATCTGCAATTTGAAAGATTCCAAAATTTGGGGATATAATTTAACAAAACATGATATAAAGGGCCATATCAGAAACCCAATTTCCAAAGAGCAAACACTTTGAACAAACCAACAGGGAGCACAAAGAAATGTTTGGCAGTGAAGGTCAAGCAGGAGGAGCATTTTTCCTTTCCTAGTCACAACCATCTCAATAATCATGATCTGACCCTTTGGAACACACAAAATTTCAGCACTTCCTAAAGATGCTTATGTCAAGTGGATTCATTAGTCATCATTCTTTTCCCGCTCCAAAACTCCCTTTTCAGGTCCAGCCAGTTCCTTTCTTCTTTCCCCTAGTCCATCAACCTGCTTCCTTGTAAAAAAAAAAGTTTCTGATTCCCAGAAGTTTATTATCTGTTCTTCTCCCAGACTGCATTGCCAAAGAAAAACAGCTCTTCTAGTTCATATGACAGAATGTCAGACAATTGTTAACTTTTGCACACTGTCACTGATACTATTGTGGGAGCTGATTACAAATTGGCTGGAGAGGTAGAAGATATGAAGCCTTTCTAGATCAGATGAGAAGTCTTCCAAAGAGTTATATGATACCAAGAATGTGGATTTCAACTATCTTGACATTTGCTTGGAATCAAATTCTATCAAGAGTTAAAAGTCCAACAAGTTCTAGTCCTCTGACCTACTTGTGACCACTTGATTTGAGCAAATTACAGGATCCTCTGTATGTTGGTCTAAGTTGCAATAATTTAGATTTAGTCACTGATACAATAAGTAATAATGGAATGCTTTTCATTTGTTACACCACTGCAAATGAA
This sequence comes from Thamnophis sirtalis, assembly GCF_051295495.1. Taxonomy (NCBI): domain Eukaryota; kingdom Metazoa; phylum Chordata; class Lepidosauria; order Squamata; family Natricidae; genus Thamnophis; species Thamnophis sirtalis. The sequence goes on along the minus strand of NW_028261390.1, from coordinate 54,934,183 downwards.
TAAAAAATAAACTGAAATTCATCTGGGAGTTTGATGGCATAAAAATGTAATAATTTTATTATGGTTCATTAAACAGTCAGCCAGAGGTTCAGACTGGATTTGGCATTTTTGTCTGCCGATCAAGTTCTTCTCAAGGACCTGGGATACACAAATGTGGATGTTGGATGGTGTTACACATATCACACAGAATGTAAGGGATGGTTCCAAATAAAATTGCCTTTTGCAATTGACTAATGGTGAATTTGTCACTGCTGATGTGTTGAAGCGGTACTCCAATTTAGTGGTGAGATTCAAAAAAATTTACTACCGGTTCTCTGAGTGTGGCTTGGTGGGCGTGGCTTGGTGGGTATGGCAGGGAAAGGATATTGTAAAATCTCACTTCAGGGGAAGGTTACTGCAAAATCCCCATTTCTTCTGGGGGTGGATATGGTACAAGTAGTAACATATCCACTATCCAGACTTTTTTTTTCTTTGTTGATAGTCTTGCCACCCCACTTCAGGGAAAGGTTACTGCAAAATCCCTATTTCCTCCCAAACAGCTGGGACTCAGGAGGCAGAGAATAGATGGGGGCTGGGGCAGTCAGAGGTGATATATACTGATTCTCCGACCTCTGCTACCGGTTCTCCAGAACTGGTCAGAACTACTGCTCGAGTTGTTTTGGGATTGCACCGTATTACTATTGGTACTATTTTTGCTTTCTTTTGCCAGAGATATTTGCAGGTCTTTATATTTTGTTATTTTGTCCAATTCTTTCTCTTCTATTCTGCTTTCTACAAGTAGTACCATATCCGCTATCCAGACTTTTTTTGTCTTTGTTATAATAAATGTTAAATCTGGGGTGTTGTGAGGCAGGTCCCTTTCTGTTTGTATTCTAAAATCCCAGAACACTTTAGCTTCTTCATTTCCTATCATTTAATCTATTTTGTGGTTTTTGTTTGTAAGCAAATGGTATTTCAAATCTCACTATATTTAAGAGGAATTTTAAGGGAGACTAGCTACCATACTCCAGCCCTAAGATTTGCAAATGGAAATAGAATAACTGGATTCACTTGTTCAGTCAGAAGTGATACTGAGTGGACATGCGAAAGCAAAATTATAATACAACACGAATAAAAATCTTTTTCCAGAATGCAAAATCTTTTTGCATTGTATAAATTTACACAGGTTTTCTTTGTTGATAGTCTTGCTCTATATTTTTCCTACGAGGGGCAACATAGCTTTTGTCAGGACTGCTGGCTGGACATTTTATATTTTTTTCTTATTTTAGTATAATTTGTAAACACCATGTGTGGTCCAGCATGTAATAGCACACTGTCTCTTCTTTTTCAGTTTTCAGTTTGGATTCCCACTTGGCTTTCTTGCTGATTAGCTGTCTGGCTCTTCTCATCCTGTTCAAATGCCTTGCCTGCTTATAGCTATTGCATTCCTTGCATCAAACACACCATTATCCATGTCCACTTCTTAAAGGGTCATTTTGGGGTTACAGAGTAATTTCATATGCATATGGGAATTCTCCCTTGAACTCAACTGGTTGTTCAATGTCAAACTTAGATTGAACTGTAGCATCTGGTTGCATTTCAACAGATGGTAACTTATCATGTTTCCTGACTGTGCATTCAAGAATTTTGTGGTAATTTAAAGAAGAAGAATGCACACAGAAATTCTGTGTAAATTGTGTACTTGTAATAAAGTATTATTAACTGTTTATCTTGCATTTAGGATCATCATTTTTTTCCATTACACATAAATACATCCTAAAACACAAAGACATGGAATCACATTTCAGGGGCAGATTAGCTATAGAGCAAAAATTATCAAAGTCTGCCTTTTTTCTATGTTGCCATTTGGTTTAGTTATGTTACCAAGATGATATGCAATCATCTGTCCTTGTAACAGTACCAGAAGTAGGAAACAAAACTGGTTGTTCTGCATGGCAATTGAATTGCTACTGAATCACTGTTGACCTGGGAACTGGTTTATCTTGAAAGTGCCTAAAGATACAGGAACACCCAATCTAAGGGGTAAATGAGTTGCCACTACCAGATTATCCACTAAACAAAACCAAGTAACCAGTGCAATTCTCTGTAAGAGAACCAGAGGCCAGTTTTTTCAAAAACCATTATAAAAAACGAGAAATGGTTGTGAGAAACCTCCTTGGCTATTAGTCACTTTATAATACTGTTTAGTGACATTTTCAGTGTGGCAGCTTGAAAATACTCAAGGAAGACAATTTAGTTGCTTCCAACTATGCTCTGCATGGGGTATTAAAAAATACCCAGAAACTCTTTTTGGACTATATATAAAGATTATTAATAACAATAATAATAAAAAAGAACAAAATTAGACACAGTTAAGTTTTAACTAATAGGGGAGAAATGTTATGATATAGGATATAGTTAAATAAAAAAAGGATAATGATAATAAATTATATACATGGAGGATTAGAAAATTTTGGTATTAAATATTATGGATGTTTAGTTAAAACAGGATATGAGGATTTAATGTTAATGGAGGATTTTATAAATAAGTAAATGAAATGCCAGCATGTGGTTATGTATTAAATCTTGGTATATTTTAGGATAAAGGACGTTTAAACTGTAGTCAAATAAAAGTGGAGGTATGATGATGGTAATATAATAAATATTTGAGTTGAGATATTTGAATTAATATGAATTATATTTGATGACGGTGGAAGAGATGCACAAAAGCCTTTTGTAACCAGCTGATACACTTTCTACAGTCTGTAAAGAAGGAGGATTTGTATGTTTGTTTTGAAAATAAAAAAAATCTTTACAAAAAAAAAAAAAAACACCCAGAAACTCCAATTGGTTCAAAATGCAGTGACCCACATGGTTCTGTGCAAACTCAGCTGTCCACATATATAACCTCTCTTTCAGGGGTTGCATTAGCTGCTGATTTGCTTCTGGATGCAATTCAAGGTGCTGGTTGTCACCTTTAAAGCCCTACATGGCTTGGGACCAGTTTATCTGAAGGATCACATCTTCCTGGTTACATTCACCTAACTTATAGCAGGGACTTATAGTGTGTTCCATTTCCTAATGAAGTACAACTGGTGGGACCCAGAAGGGCTTTCTCCATGGTGGCTCTCTCCCTTTGGAATATCCTCCCCATAGAGATTAGACTGGCCCCCACTTGTGATACACTTTTAGGAGGACCTGAAGACCTGGTTTTTCCAACCAGCCTGGGGAACCCAGAGCAGGATGGAGCTCATCAAGTGGCTTGTTTGAGTGCTTATTTTTGCCACGGGGGGAGGTGGGGGTATTGCTTTTACTCTTTTTATATTGGGATTTTTATTGTTTGTAAGCCAACTAGAGTCACTGAAAATGAGTCAGCAGCCTTATAAATTCTCTAAATAAATAAATAATCCAGACTGGATCATGTCTGTGAATGACAAATGGAAACCTGCCATTATCTTCATGTCTTTGAAAGCCCCACTTCAATGTAGCACAATGTAGAACAGCCTGCAGTTTAAGGCAGGTATTAATCCTAGGTGGGGATTTTTTGCTCCAGGATACACAGCCATAGTTCTGCAAGATGTTTTGCCAATTGAGCACATGCTCACTTCTAGACAAGTGCTGCTCCTGGATCCTCCAGCCTGCTTCTGCAAGAAATTGTCTTTTCACCTGGTCATCCCTGGCTTATTTCTTTATATTTTTTGGCAGTTTCAATATTTTCTAACTGGGCCAGAGTGGAAATGTGTCGCTTTACTAGAAGCTTATGCATGAAAACACATTGATATTAAAATGATATAATATTTATTAGCTCAGAGCTCATTTCTTTGTTATCATGGGGAACAATTACTGACATCCTTATACTATATATTGCTTAACTTTGATTTTTTGCTCACACAGAATTTAAGTGAATTGAATCCTTCTTCCTGCAGTCTGCCTGCAGACCTCCTCCAAGGCCCCAGATCCCTCCAGGGACCTTTTTTTTTGCTTCTGGTGTTTGGGCAACATCTTCAGAATCAGAATAGAGCTGGAAGGGACCTTGAAGGTCTTCTAGTCCAGCCCCCTGCTGAAGCAGGAGATCCTATACCACTTCAGACAAGTGACTGTCTTCTTTAAAACCTCCACTGACAAAGTACTCACAATTTCTGAAGTCAAGCTGTTCCACTGGTTAATTGTCCTCACTGTTAGGAAATTTCTACTTAATTTCAGGTTGCTACTTTCCTTGATTATTTTATACCTATTGTTTCTTGTCCTGCCTTTTGGTGTTTTGGAAAATAAATTAACCCCCTCCACTTTGTTGTAGCCTCGCAAATACTGGAATACTGCAATCATATCACCCCTAGTACTTTGCATCTCTACACTAGCCAAACCCAAATCCTGCAACTGTTTTTCATATGTTTTAGTTTCCAGGCCTTTAATCATTTTAGTTGATCTTCTTTGCACTTTTTCCAAAGTCTTCACATCTTTTTTTGTAATGTGTTGACCAAACCTGGTCAACCAGGTCAAGCAGTATTCCAGGTGTGGCCTTACTAAGGCTTTATAAAGCGGTACTAATACTTCATGTGATTTTGATTCTATGCCTCTGTTTATACAACCAAGGATTGGTGTTGCTGCATAATGCTGAGTCATGCCCGAAAATCGCAGCCCCAATACTTTTCAGAGAAAAAAAAGATAGCTGTATGAGATTATGCGTAGATTACAGGAATCCAAATACAATAAGCGTACAAAACATGTATCCCCTCCTCCTTATGAAGGACACATTGGTATACCTCTCGCAGGGAAAAATCTTTTCAAAGTTGGACCTGAGAGAGGCATACTATCAAAGGGGTGGGGGTTGAGTGGAAAATGGCATTTAACACACCACTGGGCTGCTACCAGTTTAAGGTACTTCCATTTGGACTACAAGGAGCCCCAGCCATATTCATGCAACTAATAAATGAAGTGCTCCATGAACATTTGTATAAAGGGATCGTGGTTTATCTGGATGACATTTTAATCTATACGGAGGCAAAAAAAGAACATGTAAAATTACTCAGGACGGTCCTAAATAAACTACGTACAGCAAAGCTCTATGACAAGCTCTCTAAATGCAAATTCCACCAGGAAAAGACTGACTACCTGGGATATCACATTTCACATCAAGGAATAGAAATGAATCCCCAAAAAGTCCAAGCAGTAATTGACTGGGAAACACCCCACACTTGCAACCAACTACAAAGCTTCCTGGGATTTGCTAACTTTTACTGCCAATTTATACCCGCCTTTGCTCAAATAGCCCTTTCTATAACCAATCTCCTAAAAACAAAAGAGAAGAGGAAATCAAAGCCTTGAACTGGACAATAGAATGCCAAGTGACATTTGTAAAACTCAAGTGGCTTTTTTCAGCTGAACCAGTTTTAAATCACCCAGACCCAGAGAAGCCATTTGTAATACAAGCAGGTGCGAGTGTTGTGGCAATAAGAGCAGTCCTATTGCAACCAAATGAGCAGAGACAGCTGAAATCCTGTGTCTATACATCAAAAAAACTAACTGAAACTGAGCAAAGGAGGGCTATCTGGGAAAAGAAAGCCTACGCAGTTCTCTGAGTACTCCTCATGTGGAGTCAGTTCTTAGTGGGAAGTAAGATCCCTTTTGAAGTCTGGACTGATAACAAAAATTTGGAAGCTCTAAAATCCCTGTGTTTTGCTCCTGGGTTGTCTTCTAATAGTAGTCACACTGCAAATGCTCTGACAGGTTATGGGCCCACTCCAGGGAGAACGCCAGAGTGACTGGAGAGGTTAGAGAGAAGAGTAACCCAATGGGAGTTTGCACCAGAGTAAATGGATTAAATCATTGTTAGCAGGCAATATTGCCTCTGTCGGTAAATTGGGAGGAGGTTTCATGGTGTCTCGGCTGAATGAGACAAACTACCTCTCCTGGAATGTGAAGATGGAGATATGGAGAAAATGGGCTTAAGACTGAGAACTTCGAAAGTGCCCATTGCCTTTTGCCAGTTGGGTGGGTCAGTAGCTGGGGGGGGGGGGGGCTCCTGCCCATTTTGTGACTGAATCATATGTGGATGGGGGATCACCAAGAAACCTTAAGTTTCATCGTTGGACCTGGGATGGATCAACCCCTCATACTAGAATTACCCTGGCTAAGGAAATGGAACCCATATGTTAACTGGAGGAAAGGGTGGTTGCGCATCCATTCTGCTAAACCCCCGGAGGGTCTCCCATATAGCCAATGCTGAACCTAACCTAGCGGCTGCAGCGCAGGAGAAAATTAAGGGGGAAGAGAAAATCCCTAAAGAATACTGGGACCTTAAGGATGTTTTCAGTGAAAAAACTTCTGATAAATTACTCCCCCACCGCGCTACTGATTGCAACATTGAGATCTTCCCAGGGGTAAAACTGGAGATGGAAAACAAGAAAAGGAAAACCTAAGAAAAAGTTTTGTTACTATTTTTATTTTCTGGATTTTAAAATAGTTTTTTGGAAATACGCTAGACTGAAAGAATTGAGGGTAGGAGTCATCTACTGTAAGGAAGGAAATGTTATTTTGTAGAAACAAAGAAAGTGAGACTTAAAGACCTGACCTTGATGTGAATTGGAACAGTAAGAAATTCTAGGGAGGGTTTGTTTTGTGCAGGCTATTTAGTTTTGTTCCTTTGCAGTTGTGGAAGAAAAAGGGAATTTTCTTTTTTTTGCTGGAACTGGATTGGAACATTTGAAGTGGACTAGAATCGGAAAATAAGAAGAAATTGTGGAGTTTAAACTTTAATGAATTGGGATATATCTTAAAAGGAAAAAATTGTAAATTGGGCAGTATGGAGAGTTGGGAATTTAAAGAAATATGTGCGATTATAAAAATATGCGTGAAAAACTAAAATTAAAAAGAGATAACAAGCCAGATATTAAGGAGAAGCAATAAATAAACATTGAAGAAGGAGCAGCACGAATGGCTGCTTGAACGGAGAGCTCCGTAAAGAACAGCTGGGTCTGGTGTCCGGAGCGGTTTCTTGAAAGACTTTTGTAAACCGAAGATTTCCTGTAGGGAAAACTAAAGAGAAGGTTGGTTTGACAGGACCATAGGATAGTAGTTCATGGTCTGTGCTTGAAATTTCCTTCATAACCCCAGGCATGGAAGAGGGCGATCTGTAATGGCCATCCCAGAGTGCTGATAGCAGTTCAAAGTAAGTGAGGATTTATTACAGAGAAGCTGCAGGAGTCGCGAGTGGCTTAACAGATTCTTGATTTGGTGGAAGGTATTTTTATTCCAAAACAACCAAGAGACTAAGGGGCTCAAAAAAAGGAGTGGGGTGGGTTTTTTTCCTTCTATCCCACCCCCTTTGTAGCAGCGAGAGGAATACACTGAGCAAAGGCTGGAGACTTTTTTCTTTTCTTCTCTGAACTGTCTGAGGAGCTGAATCTAAACTTAGTTAACACAAAGGCCAGCTGTAAATAACTCTGATTACATGGATGCCGGAACCTAGGGCAAACATAGAAGAGACAGAAATAGAAACAAATCTATGGACTGATCACAATTCAATTAAAATTTGTTGGAAGGGAGAAAAAAAGAAAAGCAAGGTGGATTTTAAATCAATCCATAACAAAAGACAAAGAACTTACAAGATGATGGAAAGAGAACTGTTTTTTTTAAGGGAATACAAAAGAAGAGACCTCACTACAGAACATGTGGGACACAGCCAAAGCATATATCAGAGGATTAGCTATAACCTACATGGGGAAGGGGGGGGGGGACAATACCAAAAGACTTCGGAAGAAGAATATAAAGGACTAGAAATATAAGCTGGGTTGACAAAATCACAAATGAGGTGGTGATAAGCCACCTGGGAAATCATCAAAGCCATTAAAAATATGTGCAAGTTAGAATATTTTGGACATGCGATGCAACATCCAGAAAAATACAGCATCCTTCACTTAATCTTCCAGGGAAAGACTGAAGACAAACGAGGTCCAGGCAGGCAGAAGAAGATCATCATGGCTTCAAAACCTAAGGGACTGGTTTGTATACTTTTTCATGTGGCTGTTGACAAAAATAGGATTGCCAACATTATCGCCAACATCCGATGACGGATATGGCACAAGGAGGTTAAACTGTGAGTAAGGAAATATAAAAATTAATTATTAAGCATACTATTATGGGATGAGAAATTATCTCAGTAGATCACCTCTTAGGGATTTTTTTTCAGTACACTCCACCGTTTTAAGGTAATTCTTTGTAAAAAAAAATTGTTGATCAATGAGAACGTCTATTTCAAAACTTGAGTTTTTGTATGCTGACTGTGTGAAATCGGTCTGTTTTTATGCTGCTCTGCATTTGCTATTTTGCGATCGGCTCATCGCAAAGCCCAAATATGCACTATACGCAACATAGGAGAATACTTTAAAATGTATATTCCATAGCGCAGTGTTTCTCAACCTTGGCAACTTGAAGATGTCTGGACTTCAACTCCCAGAATTCCCCAGCCAGCATTCGCTGGCTGGGGAATTCTGGGAATTGAAGTCCGGACATCTTCAAGTTGCCAAGGTTGAGAAACACTGCCATAGCGTACTATCAAGATATCCTGAACATAGATATTCCTAGCATCGTGCAGAAATACCCCAGCTCTATTTCCCAAGGACCCCTCTCCTGCTAGCGGACTCTGGGGAAGCTACTCGCTGGCGGCCGAGGCTTGGAAATACACTTCAGACCCCGCCAGGCGCGTCGGAACTATTGACAATCCCGAGCAACCTCATTCCGACACGACAACAGAACGGGGGAGGGGGTGTGTGCAGGGGCGCCCTGTTTCCGGTTACGCCACTTCCGTCGCTCTCCTTTCGTCGGCTCCAAGATGGCGGATGACAGCGAAGTAGAGCTGTTGGTCCGCCGGCGGCGGGGGCTAGGGAGCAGCCGTGGACCGGAACAGGACAGCAGGACAGCGGGTAAGTGTTTGCTGACTCGAGGAAGCGGGCTGGTACACGAACCGAGGGGCTTCGCCGTCTCCTGCAAAGGGCAGCGTCCGCTCGATGTTTATCCTGCTCTACTCTGACTTGGGGGTAGGGAGGCTTTCGGAGTGCCTCATGTTGGGTGCGTCTGCTTGCACGGGAGGCGGCAGCAGCACTTCCCATTCGGGGCGCTGACAAATATTTCTGGGGAGGGGGGTCATAGCAGGCGGCTTCCAGGCGTGTTCGGCCATAGGCCGGGCATCCCCTCCCCATCGTGGTCGACCGAGTCAGGCAGGGTAGACGGCTGGACATAGCAGCTTCCTTGGGGAACCGGGCCCTATGTCTCGGAAGGCTTTCCAGCCGACGACAAGCCCTTGGAAGCGAAGGTAGGAGACCCCTGGCAACTCGAGAGGCAGCGGACTCCAACCTCTCACCCCTTCAGGCCTCTGGGCCGCGGTAGAGCAGTTTGCGGTAGTCAAGCCGCGAAGTGCGTTGCTAATCCAATCGTGAGGTGACTGGCAGGAGTGACTGTCTGAAGGTCCCCAAGAAAGGGCAGGCTCCCGATATCTTTCTGTACTTCACTAACTCCTTTTAGCTGAATTTGATATCAAAGTAACAATTGCGTTTATTTATTCAACGTATAGACTGCCCATTTCCCAGTAACTGCAGTTTACAAATGTGAAAAAAATGAAAGAGCAGCAACTAATGAAATGGAGTGGAGATGGCAAAGATAATTCAGATAGAAACAAGGAAAAAATGGGGGATTGATAACACACACTAACAGCCTGAGTGAAGAAACCCAAAACATGCCAACCCAGCCAGATTGATCACCTGGGCCAGATAATATATATTAACAAACAGTGCAGTACAGTATTGGTTTGGTTTCATTATGCTGAACAACACATTAGGTTGAATTCAGGTAAATTATTTCTGTTCTCCTTAGGCAAAAAAAACCAAATGCACAAGTATAAAATAGGTGGCACCTGGCTCAATAGCAATAATTGCTAGACAGGTCTAGGAGTCCTGGTGGACAATCACTTAAGTATGAGCCAGCAGTGTGCTGCAGCCACTAAAAAGGCCTATGCAGTCCTAGGCTGCATTAACAGAGGAATAGCATCAGAACCATAAGAAGTGTTAATATCGCTTTATAAGATTCATTGCCTTGTTAAGATCAAACTTGGAATATTGCATCCAGGTTTGGTCAACAAAATATGAAAAAGATATATCTAGAAAGAGTGCAGATACAAGCAACAAAGATGATTAGGGAATTGGAGGCTAAAATATATGGAGAGGATCAGCCTAATTTCCAAAGCATTTGAAGATAAGAAAAGAAGCAGTCAATGAAAACTAATCAAGGAGAGAACCAACCTATAGAAATAAGGAGAAATTTCCTGACAGAACAGTTGATTAGTGGAACAACTTACCTTTAGATGTTGTGGGTGTGCTTTCCCTGGAGATTTTTGAGATTGAACATCCATTTGTCTGAAATGGTATATTGTGTCTTGTTGAGGAGGGGGTTAGATTAGAAGACCTCCAAGGTCCCTTCCTATTATTCTATTATTGAGATAAAATATCTCAGGAATTTTACCACCAGTATATGTAATTTTATATCTACTGCTTGAATGTCGATTAAATGTAAGATAGCTGTTCTGATGGCTTGAATTGGCTCTCAGCTTTTATGCAGACAGATATAGTGAGGTCTAAGAGGATAGAGTAGGATTTCTTTAACACTGCATTGTATCACAGAAACTAACTGGAGGAATGGAACTATAAATTGAAAATAGTTTACTGGCATTGTTTGCCATTTTATTTTGACAGATTAGTTGGTTAGAATGTTGGATGAGCTTTGGAAGTGGTTTCTTTTTGAAGTTTTATCCTTTTTCTTCAGACAAGATTCTACTGCTTCCTGGTACAATCATGCTTCATCTTCTGGAATCCTGCTGTGTGCTCACAGGATATGCTTTCTAACAGACATACAAGAAAGTTGAATGTGTTGAGGTTTAGTAAATTGTAACTAAGAATGAAATGATAGTGTTTTGTTTTATTTATTAACATTAGACCAGCTACTACATTTTACAGAATAACAGTGGTTTTATTTTTACAGTTCCAGGTACAAGCGTGGAGAAAAAGGATAAGCCTCTCCCTAGGCTTAACATTCATTCTGCATTTTGGATATTGTCATCGATAGCTATTACATATTATGTTGAATTTTTTAAAAATGTTAAGGAAATTATTCAAAAAGAAAGGTAAAGAAATAAAAGTTGTTAATTTATTTGAAAAACATGTTCAACTTAGATTTTAGTTTGGAAAATACTTAATAAAATTATTTGTAGATCCTGCCACCTGTCAGTACATTACACATGTTACCATTTGAGAAAATAAATTTCTTATTTTAAAATTATTTGAATGCTAAGTCAGCATTCCTATCTATACCTAGATTGCAAAGTTTTCATAGAGGATAGTAACTGAAGTAGTTGGGGTGGGAAACTAGCCAAGAAGACTCATTTAAATGATTTTATTATATACTGTGTTTCCCTGAAAATAAGTCCTGGACCTATTTTCTTTTGACCCGCGAAAAAATGGCTAGGGCTACTTTTGAGGGGTGTCTTCATTCCCCCCCCCCCCATGTACCGATATGAGGTGGGGGGAGCGAGCTTCCCCACGTGCCTTTTGCCGTCTTACTTAATGTTCACACCAGCCATCCACATGAAACAGCCTCTTGACAACCTCTCCAACAACCCTGACTACCGTTTCTGCTGTGTAATTGCGGCCACAAAAAAACTGGGATGCCGAGTGATGTGCCCTATGTGCCTCGCGCCAGCTTACCTAACGTTTGCACCAGCCATCCACAATTTTTTTTCCTGGTTTATTTTGTCCTGACCTACATGGCCCAGCACAGCAAAGAAGAGCTGCCTTTTTCTTGCAAAAAAAGTCTCTCATTGCAGGAGGTTTTGGATTTGGTGCTCTTAGCTGGGATATTTGCAATCTCTTCTTTCCAAATATCCCACTGAAACAAAAGTGACCTATGCCCATTTTTCACCCAAATGCTCATGGCAACATTGCCAGGGTGTGACATTGTCAACATTCAGTAGCTTGGCAACTGACTCATATATTATGGTTATAACCTGGGGCCATATCTTCCCCTTTTGCAACTTCCTTACAGGCAAATTCAAGGGGGAAATCCAGATTCTTAACAACCATGTTGTAATTTAACAACTTGCCTTTGGCAAGTGGCAGGAAAGGTGGTAAAATGAGGCAAAACACAGCGTATTCCAGGATTGCAACATTGAAGGCTCGGAATGGGGTGTTTTTGCAAACCGCTTGAAAATGGGGAGGGGGATTTTGTCTCCCCTCCCGCTCCCCATTTTCAAGTGGTTTGCAAAAACGCCCCATTCAGAGCCTTCAGCATATTCCAGGATTGCAACATTGAAGGCTCAGAATTGTGTGTTTTTGCAAACCGCTTGAAAATGGGGAGAGGGATTTTGTCTCTTAACCTGTTCTCAGTCTGTGCTGAGCTTCAGAACAGGTGAGAGGCAGGAAGATCCCCCCTCCCCATTTTCAAGCCGTTTGCAAAAACACTCCATTCCGAGCCTTTAGCATATTGCAGAGTGTAACATTGAAGGCTCGGAATAGGGTATTTATGCAAACAGCTTGAAAATGGAGAGGGGAGGTTTCTTTCCTCTCACCCTGTTCTGAAGCTCAGCACAGACTCAGAGCAGGATAAAAGGCAAAATCCTCCCCCCTTTTCCTGGCGATAGTTCTTTACTTGGGATCGCAGTGCAGATGCATATCCCCCAAATGCTCTATCCGAAGCCTTCAGCTTTGCAATCCGTGTGTCTGTGCAGAACTCCCAAGGAAAGGATGGTGTGTGTGTGAGAGAAAGAGAGATCCCTAATCCCCCCCACCCCTCCCAAGGCAGCCATATCCCTCCACTAACCTGCTTTGCTGCTCCACTCTCCATTGCCATGTGCAGGGCAAGAAAAGTAGTTTGCGGGACTACTTCCAACTTCGCGAGATTTTTTTTGTGTGTGTGAGAAGTTGGAAGGTAATTTCTGTTTTGTTTTTTTTTAACCATAGTTGCACAGACTACTTTTCTTGTCTTGCACATGCAGGGGAGAACGGAACTGGAAAGCAAGTTAGTGAAGGGAAGGTGGCTGCCTTGGAGTGTGTGTGTGTGTGTAAGAGAGAGAGAGAGAGAGAGAGATCCAATCCAACCTCAGAGAATTACCATATATCAGGGCTGACAACTGTGTGCCCTCTCTGTCTCTCTCACACACAGAGAAGTTTGATCTTTCACTCCCTTCCTTCCTTCCACTGTGAGGTTCTGCATGGAGGAGCAGATCGCTTCCTGCAGGGTTGCCCTTGACACCCACTTTGGACGGCAAACAGAAGAACTTGGCTCTTTTTCTCCAGGGTCTTTGAAATTTCCCCCCTTCCTCTCTTTTCTGCCATAAAATTCTGGGCTCTGGCAGCGAGGCTGCTTCATTCTTTCCACAGATGTCCTTTCCCTCCCCCCCCCCACAATTCCCAGGGAGGGAGAAGGGGCGAGAGAGGAATGGGGAACAAACGAAAAGGACACCCGGACTCGCAGCGCTTTGTTTTTTTTGCATGCTGTGTTTTCCTGAGAGGCCTTGAAGAGAAGCAGTGCTGTTAGGAGAGCGAAGAGCCCCCAAGGCCAGAGCAACACAGTCAGCTGTTCGGCGGCCAGCCAGCAGCAAGACCAGAAAGCAGGGCAGGCGAAGGCCAGGGCGCACAGAGAAGTTGGGTAATTGCGGCTGCAGGCAAGCAGGTGGTGGGACAGAGAGGGTAAGGCCAGTAGACTTACTGCCTCTTGCACCTGAAAAATAATAAGACCTCCCCGAAAATAAGGCCAAGACCTTATTTTGGGGGTCAAAAGAAAATAAGACCCTGTCTTATTTTTGAGGAAACATGGTAGACACTAGTGAAGTTATCAGAAATGTCAGTGGGACCCAATCATAATAGAGATAATAGTAATATCTTGAGTAGGATTTAGTCAGCAGAAGGTATACTTGTGAACCAAAACCTTTTCCTCAGATGCTCAGGACTTAAGCAGTATGTTTTGCTCAATTCGGGTTCACATTCTCCTTTACATTTATAGTTATACTCCTCAGTGCACAGATCTGCTATATTAGGGGGTCAGCAATCTGCGGCTCTGGAGCCGCATGTGGCTCTTGTATCCCTCTGCTGCAGCTCCCTGTTGCTCAAAATATGTGTTACACCCACCAATGTGCGACACCTGCTAGAACATGATTTCTTGAGCTTTTCAACCCCCTGGTAGGCCAACCATGGTTAAATCCAAGAAAAGAAAAGTTTCAGAAGAATACAGAATGTTTAATTCAAATACATATACCAATTTTGTGGCCGCTCAGGAAATAGTCAGGCATGGGAAGGGTTTTGTGGCTCCCGGTGTTTTGTTTTGTTTTTTTCTGTGGGAAACGGGTCCAAATGGCTCTTTGAGTGTTTAAGTTTGCCAACCCCTGTGCTATATCATCTCAGACTCTCAATCAACCTTCTTTGGATTCTTTAATTTTTATTTTAATCAAAAGATAAAAATCCAAAAGATAAAGCAAAACTAGACAAGAACATTAAAAAGAAAAATAATGTGAATTAAAAGGACAAAAACCAGAAACACATGCCTTCTAGTTGAATATTGACAAATATATCGCAGCAATAATAACCCCTCCACTTGCAAAACAGATCCAAAATTTATAAACTATTATATCTATTTGGAACCCAGTTTGACCTGTCATACATTGTATATATGAAGAAAAAAAGTTCATAAGTTAAAACTACAGCAAAGTTAAAGTTCAAGGTCCTCTGTTAAGAATATGTTATTGTAATTTACTTGTAGAAAGTCTACAACAGTTTCTTATCTACCACAAATCGCCAGTCATTATCTCTGGACTATCCAGGATCAAATATCCTTATTTAGCTCTTAATAATAAAATCTTTCCTTAGGTTTTCAATAGGGAACTTTGCAAACAATTATATCTCATTTCTGAAATTTATAAGTCTCTATTGTAAATATCTCTGCAGCATCTATTGAAAAATTCTTAAAAACACATCATTCATCTTGCCAAGAAAGTCAAGCTTATCCTTCATTGATTCCATTATCTCAGAATTTCTTGGGTTCATATTCATTTCAATGTTGTCTGGCAGATTTCTGATTTTCCAACCAAGTACTTCATATCTGGCAGCAACAGATCAGGTTCCAATTCATGAAATTGAAAATAAAGTCAATTTATTATTTCCTGCTTTTGAATAGCATCCTGGATTTCAAAACTGTTGTTGACCCATAAATTTTTTATTTATATTTTCAAATAAAACCTGTAAGTTGGAGAACATTCTTTTTTGAAATGCTTCTCAGAAAAATCTTTTTCTAGAAACATTTTGGGGGAAAAACACTGTTCTTTCCAAGGACAAGAGAAACAGACAAATCTTTATTTTTTTTAAAGAGCTAGAAATAACATTTATAATATAATCCTGTATACATGTTAGTCCAATTGGATGACTTTCACTGACAGTGTATTTTCACCACAGATTTCCTTATAGTGAAAATGAATTCAATAGTTAACAGAGAAAACGGGGGGGGGGGGACTATAAAAGTCCAGCAAGGGGTTATAAAATAGGTAAGCAATTAGTTGCAAATCAAAAGATAATAAAACTTTAAAAAGTGCAATTAAAACACAGTCATGCTTAGGAAAAAGAAACAGCTAAAGAGAAAAGATGGTAACAGACCTGACCTGATCACGCCTTACTGAGATTTGCAGAATTATCTTCTACAAGATCCCCTCTTCTCCATAGATGCACAATTATCCAAAGGCTGTCTTGGGTCCTTCTTATTCTCCCTTCAAAAAACATGGTAAAATTGCCAATAACTACCTTTAGCAGTGAAATCATCTGTTAATCAGTGGGAGAAACAAAAGCCATCCAGCATGTAATGGGAGAAATCCAAGTTAACATTTTCACAGAAACACTGTTTTTCAGTTTTACTATTTAAAAAGTATAGCAAAATTTAATTTGAAGTTACAATTATCTTAAGCTATCTCCATTTTTACAAATCTTTAAAAGAAAAATCTTAAAATCCAATTTAAAATGAAAGCCATTTTTAAAAATATATTTATCTACTCTCTTATTTAATGCCTAATAGTTGGTTAAGGAGATGTTTGGATCCTATAAGAGATTCATATTTTAAATATTTAATAAGAGGATGTCCTTTGTCCTTATTTTATCAGGATCATCATCACATTTTTATTTCACCTTTTTAATTTTCTGTTTAGAAAATGTTTAATTGTTTTGTCTAGAAAAATGTAACCTGTGTCAAGGCATTCTTAATTCATCTTTCAGTAATAATTCAATTGTTTTTTTTCTGCCAGATTGGTCAACTTTATTATTATATTTCTATCTTATGTCTATGATGACTTAGGTTCCAAAGGCTAGGTTCCTTGAAGCCAATAGTTGGTCTACTAAGGCAACCTTAAATGTAGCATGAGAAATTGCAGAGATTTTTCAAAACTCTTGGCAACTGTGAGTTAACTGTGAGTTTTCTTAATTGATCATGGAAACACTCAACCTTATTTAAATCCTTTAGCCAAATGATTTGGCTAAACACCCATAACATTTCAACGCCTAAGCTAGCTAAATACAGGCTGAATGGTATAACAATTTAGTGGTTAGAAAGTGATACTCATCAATAGTCCCAAATAAAAATAAAGGAAAGACTGAATGGGTTGCCACAAGATTCAGTCTTGGCTCCTTATTCTTCAATGATTTTATTTATCATTTTGATGAAAAAGTGAAGGAAATGCCTTTTAAAAATATATATTGTCAAGAGCATTTGGTATTAAATTCATATACAGTTATTTCTTTTTAAAATTTATTAAAACTTAAAAACCTTTATAATTAAAATGTGTTTCCAAAAACTTTAATACTACGTATTAAATAGAAATATAACTATATATTTGTTCTTTTCCATGAGTATGCTTTCTGGCCACTTTCCCAAAAAATGTTTCCAAAGTTCTTCTTATATCCAGTGACAAAATAATGTGAACCAAACTTCTTTTAGATATTCTCTGAGATGTTCCTAAAATGGCACCTGCTCCAGGACAGCTTGAAGTAGTTTCTGTGAAGGAAGGCCACATGGCGCATTGATTACCTCCTTTTCCAAAATGCAATTTCTGAAGACCACCTTTTAGAAAGAGAAGCAGTTAATACACTGCACAGGATTTTGTGGAGGCTGTCTTGCACCATTCTGGACACAACTACCATTCTCGCGATCTCTCAGAAAGAAAAACTGAGAGATTGGATTGGAAAATCATTCTCTTCTGAGAGATCATGCAAATGGCACCCACTCCAGAATGGCACAAGGTACCCTTTGTAGAAAGGCCACATGTCACATTATCAGGGCACTCTTGGAAAGGTGGTTTTTGGAAGAGTTGAGTGGAGCAGGCATGATAGCGGCAGAGAAAGTCTAAGAGTATGGGACCCAGCAGGGCAGCAAGCTATGCAAGGGGTACCTTGAGCTAGGGGAGGACCAGTGCAGGTGCTGTAGTGCAATCCTCCCAGGCCTCCCCTCCCCCATTGAGACAGCCTGTGCTCTGTTTAATGACCCATGTGGTTGCTTAACAGTTGCAAAAAGGACAGCCAGAATTGGCCCTTTGATATTGCCTGGCCTTTGGCATGGGAAGGGCCAATGGCCCTGTACAATAGTCCCAGTTTTTCATATGGCCCCTTGGGAAAATTAATTGCTCACTCCTGGCATAGAGAATATTGATGTTAGCAAATATACAGTGCAGATAATATATTAATATAGAAAATCAAGATATTAATAATTTAAAGAGGTCGTAATTGGACACAAAAAATACAGAATGTATCCCCCCGCCATTAAACCAATTACAAGAAAAAACAACCCAATTACTTCCATAGAGAATTATTTCCCCACCTCAATCCCCTCCAATTTCTCTCTCCCTGTTTAAAAAAAAACAAGAAACAAAGTTAACATTGGAGCAGGTACGGAAGTCCTCAACTTACGACAATAATTGAGCCCAAAATTTATGTTGTTCAGTAAGACATTTGTTAAGTGAATTTTGCCCCATTTTACAACCTTTCTTGCCACAGTTGTTAAGTGAATTACTGTAGCTGTTAAGTTAGTAACATTATTATTAAATGAATCTGACTTCTTTAATGAGTTTGCTTGTCAGAAGGTTGCAAAATGTGATCACATGATCCCAGGATGCTGCAACCATCATAAATACGAGTATGAATATACCAAGCATTTGAATTTTGATCATGTGACGATGGGAATGCTGCAATGGCCGTGTTAAAAACAGTCAAAAATCACTTTGTTCAGGTATAATGATGTCAATATGGTAAACATTTGAGTTAAGATATTTGAATTAATATGAATTAATGGAAGAGATGCACCAAAACATATTGTAACCAGCTGATATACTTTTTTTATAATATATACCTGTGTTCTTTTTTTTTTCTTCCCTGCCTTGTCTTTTGTTCTTTTTGTCTTTTTTGGTTTTTTTTCCTTTTTTTGATTTTTTTCTTTTCCCACTGGTGTGGGCATGTATTGTTTAAGATTATTATTATTATTATTATTTAATAATAATTATAGTCAAATGAAAATGGGTATATTATGATGGTGATATGTATGAATATTTGAGTTAAAATGCTCGAGTTAACATGAATTATGTTTGTTGACTGTGGAAGAGATGCACAAAAGTTTATTTGTAACCAATTGATACACTTTCTATAGCATGTAAAGAAAGATGTTGTACTTGTTTTAAATTAAAAAATTTTAAAAAATTAATTTAAAAAAATCACTTTGTTCAGCACCATTTTAATTCAGATGGTCAATAAACAAACTGTTGTACGTTGAGGAGTACCTGTACTAATATTCTGCATAATTACTGAAACTTTTACAGAAAAAAGTGTCTAAAACAGCTAAAACAAACAGCTGCAAACTTTTTTTCTCTCCTTTCCTACTTGATTTCTCCTGGAGTTTTGTAACCTGATTTGTTTTGCCCCAATTCCCAGCACTATAAGGAGACATTTAGTTCCATCCTAGTTTCTACAAGGCAAATGTGTACTCAAGCTCAACCACACTATTTTGGATAGTAAGCACTAGTCTTATTGTTTTGGGTTGGTTTGTATCTGCATATCGTTGAACTAATTAAACTTCTCCATTAGAGTATCTGTGGAGATTCTCAGACATCCAGGTCATGGTGGTCCCAAAGGAACTTTTTTCAAGAGGCAACTTTATATTTGTCCATCTGCATTTAAAAGACAAAGGCCACTCTTTTGAAGATAGCAAAGTCCACATTTTGGACAGAGAGGATCACTGGTTTGAAAGATGAGTCAAAGAGGCCATCTATGTCAAAATTGAACAGCCCTATCTCAGCAGAGGGGAAGGGATACAACATCATCTATCTCCAGTCTACAACACAGTCCTTTCAAGAGTTCCAAGAAAGCCCCACACCCATTTGTACTACAGGTGACCCTGATGACACACATAAACCTCCAGGTGGCCTCAACGACTCTAAAAGAATGCAAATGACCAGCTGTCTGCAAGGAGTATCAATCCTTCCATTCTCCACCATCCAGGCAGTGCTGAAGAAGTTTCTTGGATGAGAAGCAAAACATCTTTTAAGAAAAAACAGAAAGCCCACTTGTCTCTTGAAAAAAAGCACCTTTCGGGTTCCCCATTAGAGATTTCTGAATAACTTCTCAATAAAATGTTCTGAACATAATGATTCCTGGGTGTATAGTATGTACATATTGCTATGTAAATCAGTTCCTTTTAATAAGCTTGTGCAAGTTTGAATCATTTCAAAATTTCAGGTAAAAATTGGGGTTTGAGATTTTTTTTCCCTTCATTGTTAAATAATTGAATTATAGTTAGAATTTCAGCATCTTTTAATTTATAAATTAAACTTTACATTGCTCTATTTTGCATAAATAAATCAGTGAACACATCCATGCTATTTTCTTGATATTGGATGATTTCCCATTGCCTTCTTACAGGATGATTTTTAATTGTGATTTTCTAGCCTAATTTGTTTTTAAATTTAATCTCATGAATCAGAGTCCCTAGAAATCATCTAAACATCAACCAGACTTAATCATGTTTAGCTTCTGAGCTCAGACAAGGTTGTCCAAATGTTCTACTTAAACTCAAGCCCTCTTCTCTCCCTCTCCTGTGGTTTCCAATCTTAGTTTCTCAGCAAGACATTTTCTTGCTCAAAAGTTCCATACCTGATGAGGACCTCTTAACTAGTTGAAACCTGAAGCACCACACTTGCATCTTTCTCAGCCAATGTAAGAACAGTCCTGATCTGGATTAGCCTCCTAATTGAGCCAATGTTCATAACATTGATGTATACTTAATACAAGATCAGCTAGCTTATTGTGGCACTTAACTCAGCTCTCCTTTTCTCTGTTTTGCAGTGGATGGTTTGTCCTTGGCAGTTGTTTATTAGCAGTCAGTCTGTCAGTGGCATTTTACTGCATCATATACCTCGAATGGTATCATGGAATTGCTGACTATGAAACTAGCTATCCCACACTCGTTCCCATCACAACTGCTAGCTTTATTGCTGCAGCAGTTTGGTAAGTTGACCATTCATAGAATAAACTGATATTAACGGAGACACCTGACTTAAGAGTAAAACATTTGTGAGAGGAGACTATAAGATCATTTTTTGTAATGCTGTTCTATCATGTTAGCTTTAGCTCTCTTGAAGCAATTTTTAAAGCTTGTGTAAAATTTAACATGTTTAATTTAGTTCAGCATGTTTCAGAACCATTTATTTAGCTTCACCATGTGTTGTTGGGACTTTTGGTCCTGATGAAGCTCCAGATTTGTTAAAGAATGAACTGGGGTCTTCTAAGTGAGTAACTTAGATAAATTGGTATAAAGAAAAATATGTTTCCAGCAAAGTAATTTATTTTATTATTACATTTATATCTCACTGCAATCAAACCACTCTCAATGGTTAACACAAAATAGAAAAAAAAAGTTAAAAATCCCTAATAGCATAAAATCAAAACAATATAATATAATTATAACAACATAATATAATATAATAAATATAATATAACAATGTAACTTAAGAATAAAATAACTCAAAGCACCAGAGATGGATCTAATATCATCACCCTCCAGAACTTAGTTTTCAGCAACTTTTTGAATGCAGTTACGAAGGGATCATACTGATTTCCACATGGAAGCTATTCCACAGAACCATTGCTGCTACCAAGAATCTACCCCTCCTGACCAAACCTCCCTACAGTGTGGCACTAGGAACAGTTTCTCTCTAGATGGCTCAATAGGTTGGCCAGCTCTTTGGCCCTAGAGGTAACCTAAGTAGCAAGCCATAATGGTCTTTGAGCTAAAGCCAGCATTTTAAGTTGCACCTTTAAGCTAATTCCAGTGGGTTGAACATAGAATATTTTTTCTTTGTCCACTGCTATTCTAGGTGATTCTGTTGCTTCACTTCTCATGGCTCCTCAGAAGCTCCCACGTTCAGTCAGCAGAATGAGGCTGTTCAGAAGCAGTCTTGTTCCACACCTGACTCACCTGGGGCATTTCCCAGGAGCCCTCTGGAAGCCATACAAGTCCATGAGGCATCCATCGATATTCATGAGAGTCCGTATTCCATATAGCGTTTTTTTTTGTTATATTTTAATGTATGCCATATTGCTGGATTGGCATTGCTTTTAAAGTGTTTAATTTAATTAAAGGGATACTTGATTCACTCTTTTTATTAAAAATAAAAAGTGACTTTGCATTGTCCAATTGCAATTACATTGCATTGGTTCATTGTACATGAAATAGACAGGTGAAGGAAGAATACAGATCTGTTCACTGTTTTGAAAGTGATTCATTTTATATTGTAACAGGATTCACCCTGGGTAAAAGGTGTAACTAAACTGCATTTGACCTTGTTTCATAATAGTGTTGCTGTGAAATAGACTAGACTGGCTATATTTTTTTTTCTTCCTAGCATTTTCTGGCAAATGCAGGGTCCACTTTTTTCAGATCAACTGATTGTTGCTCCATTGATTGTGATAGGAATTGGCCAAGCCTGACATCATGGGCTAAGAGGGAAGGACTGGCTCAAAGCTTTGCTTTCATGCCTCAGACTTGCAAACAGAATTGACGATCGTCTGGTTTCTAGCCTGGGGCCTTAATTCCTAGATCAAACTGCCTCTCAACTAGATTGATTATAAATAACTTAGGAAAAAGAGCTAGTTTTAAATCATTGGTTTAAATTAGATGCTAATTTATATTACATATATTTCCTAAATACCAGCATAACCTAAAGCAGGGATGTGAAACTGGCATCGTCACGTCGTCGTCATGTAACATATCGTGACTTTCCCCCCTTAAACCAGGGGTGGGTGGGCTAGCACATGACGCATTGGCCCATGGGCCGCGAGTTTGACACCTCTGGCCTAACGCTTGATTTAAGTTGTCTGCAACTGTTTGTAGGCATCACCACATACCTACACTGCAAAGGGGTTGATGGGTAAGCGTAGGTTGCAGATAGCTGCAGAAGGGCCGATACACACACTTCCAAAATCCTTGTTGCGCATTCTATGGAAGTGCATGTCCTTGCATGCTGATTGGTTGATCCTACTTCCTGTTCTGTGCCTTACTGTTTGATCATCCAGAATGTTACTATATGCAGAAATAGATTGCACACCTACCCAATCATACCCAAATGACAAATGCATACATTCCTGACATGCAGTGACAGAGAATTCTAATTTAGCCTTAATTCCTTGATGTATTTTATGAAGTAATATTTTAATCTACACATTTATATTATCTCAAGAACAAAGTTTATGAATTGCTAGCTACTTCCAGAATGCACGCACACATATATCTATTACAGATAGTCCTTGCTTACCAACTGTTCATTCAGTGACTATTCGTAGCTACAATGGGTCTTCATAGCTGTAGCCATTGTAGCATCCCTTTGGTCAGACATGTAATCTCAATTTGGCCACTTGGCAACCATATTGCACTATGACAGTTGCAGGATCACGTGATCACAATTTGCGAGTTTCAGAGATGCTTCCACAAGCAAAATCAATGGGGAAGCCAGCAGTATGAATTATAGTCATGTGATGTGTTTACCTAACCATGACAATTCATTTAATTATCCTGACGATGATGTAAGTCATGTGATGTATTTGATGCAACTGAAGTTAGTAGTCCCTATTACGGTCAGTGAGGACAACCTGTATTTATCATGGTTCTTTTTATAACTATGAATTTATTTAAATTTAAAATACTATCAAGAGAAAAAAGTAAGAGACTTAGCGAGAATAAAAACAAAGATACTTGTGTTTCTGTGTGTGAACATATATTTATTTATGAATAAAGAAAGATGTTTCAAGATGAATGAGAGACTTTAAAAGTAATAGATTAAATATAAGAATGATAAACTTCATGTAAAATTGCTAATATTACACTAAAATTGATCCTTTTTTTCATTCCCAGTTTTAACATTTCCTTATGGCCTGTGTGGTCATTTCTGACACCTCCGGTGCTCTTCATCCAGTTTATGGGTATAGTCATGCTTGTGTCCCTTTTGGGCTAAACCTTTCAGGTAAGACTGTCTGGGTGCTTAACTCTGTTTTTCTGAATGACCAAATCTCTTAATTGTCATACAGTTATAGACTTGGGACATGTTCTAAGGCTGATCACAGAAAATTAAATGTAACTATTACTTTCTGTGGTTTGGAAGGTGTTTTCTGAGCAACAGACTTCCTTTTCCTATCTTCTATTCATCTTTTCCATACATATTGTTTTATATCATCTGCCAATGTAATTGTCATTCCTACCGTTTCATTTAATACTAGCTGATGACCCAGCATTGCCCAGGTGTTTATAGACATCAAAGTGTTTTTGTCTGACAGGGAGCCATTGAGAAGGCCTTTCTCCCCCCTTCTCCCATGCCCATCATCTCTGCCCTCTCCCTTCCCCCTCCCATGCGCTCCTCTTTTCCACCCTGTCTACGATCCTGGCACTTTGCCCTGAAGCATTTGTAAGACAGGGAGCCATTGAGAGGGGGCTTTCGTTCCCTGCTCTCATGCCCATCTTCCCTGCCCTCTCCCTTCCTCCTCCCATGCCCATTATCCTTGCCCTCTCCCTTCTGCCTCTCATGCTCCTCTTTCCCGCCCTGTCTACAATCCTGGCACTTTGCCCTGAAGCATTTGTCTGACAGGGAGTTATTGAGAGGGGCCATTCTTCCCTCTACACCCATGCGCATCATTCAGGGGTGGGTTTCAAAATTTTTTACTACCTGTTCAGTGGGTGTGGCTAGAGGGGGGTATGTGACTGAGTGGGCATGGCCAACCTGACATCACTCACGCACACTCAGTCACATGATAACCCACCCCACCAACCCATGCCCACTGAAGTGATGGTGAAAAGTTTTTTTTGGGGGGGGGGCATGCCAGGCCCGGGCACTTCACTGTCTTTTTTGTGGTGGGGGTGGAATCCCCAGAGCACCTTTATTTTGTTCCATGGGGCTCCCTCACAGGCAGCTTCTCTTTCTGGCCCATAAGCAGAGAACAAGGTTGCTACCTGGCCCCTCAGTCTCTGCTGGCAACTCGACTCCGCTGGCAACTCGACTCCATGCAGAGCAGGCTGTAGAGGGTGCCATAAGCCAGGTTGATCAGGACAGCGTGCTGCTCCAAGAAGGCCAGCAACCCGAAGAGGTCCACGTGGGGCTGTGCCGGCTGCAAAGCATGGCACAAGGGGCAGAAGCCCCTGAACCCAATAGGGCAATGCAGCAGCAGCAGCGCCCGACTGCTTGGGATCAGGCCTGCCATGGGGCCCTCGCACACAACGCCTGCCGCCCTGTCCCCACCCAGGGGACAGGGGTTTTCTTTAAAAGAAATGCCTCTTCAGATGAGCTTGAAAACTTTCAAGGTTGCTCCTGGAGGGGGTAGGCCGATGGGCAGCATTTCCACCACCCCTACCCAGGTGCCTGCAACCTTGGAGCCTGCAGCAACTCCCAGTGCTTGCACAGTAAAGGCAATTAACAACTCGCCCTCATGAGAAGATTTTCTTTACTGTGCAAGTGCCCAGAGCTGCTCCAAGGCTGTAGGTGCCTGGGGGAGAGGAGGGGGAATGCTGCCCATCTTCCCTCTCCCAAAGCAACCTCAGAGGTTTTCAACCTTGTCTGGAGAGGCTTTTTTTTTTTAAGAAAACCCTGAAAAAGCTGCAAGATCTGGAGCTGCCAGAAACACGTGGCCCCAGGTGGAAGGCAGCCTTTTCTGCAGCATGCCCCTCCCCTCTTTGGATTGCCCTGAAGCGGGGACTCTGCCTTTGCAGAATGGGGTGGGCGCATGTGCAGCAGCCCCATAATGTCTGCTTGCCCTCCCAGAGCACCACCGCCTCTCTCAGCCCCAGCGCAGTATCTGCGTTTCTACCAAGGGCTGCCGGGCCATTGTTGACGCTGACCTCGGAAGGCAAGCGGGTGTGGGGGACCACCAGGAAAGCCGCAGGGAAGGATGGCAGGGCTGTAGGGAAGGAAGCAAACAGCCTCCATGCTTTCCTGCCTTCCACATGGCCTTCCACTTGCCTGCTTTCACAAGCTGGCCACGGGGATGCCGGGAAGGCCGCATGGAAGGCAGGGAAGCATGACAGGGCTGCAGACCGTGGGGAAGGGGATAGGAGCAGCTAGCTAAGCCACGACTCGCAGTCTTACCTGGCAGACAGATCAGGGGTGCAGCGCTAGGCAGGCCAGGGCGCATATGCAGTACTAAAAATGTTTCTGCGCAGAAGCAAAAAACAAGATGGCGGTGCCTACGGTGCCATTGATAGAACCGGTACAATCACGTGTCTGCCGGAGTTTGACCAAATCGTACCGTACCAGTAGGAACCCACCTCGGCCATCCCTCCCTGCCCTCTCCCTTCCCCCTCCGATGCACTCCTGTTTCACGCCCTGTCTACAATTCTGGCACATTGCCCCAAATCCATCAGGCGCTTCCCCATTGGTCCACTGGAGAACAAACATCATGGTTGGCTTTCCAGAGGAAGCTGCGAAGGAACTAACATTACAAAGAATTGCCACTCTAGAATGCCGTACTCACTCTGCTTTTAACGGCCCAGGCTCTCCTTTCATCTTCTCATGACATCACAAACACTTACCGCTCTAGGACACCACACTCGCTCTCCTTAATGGGCCAGGTGTTCCAAAGTTATGCTAGAACACACACACACACAGACACAAACGCACACATCCCAGGGGTGTCTTCCCCCTCCTCATCCCAGTATTGTTAACAGAGGGTAAGTCATCTGTGTACCACGTTTGGTTGAAATTGCTTGAGGCGCTCCAGAGTTATGCTGCAACATATATACATGCATGCAGCATAATAATAATAATAATAATAATAATAATAATAATAATAATAATAATAATAATAATAATAATAATAATGAGGAGGAGGAGGAGGAGGAGGAGGAGGAGGAGGAGGTTGCCATTGCTGAAAAGATTAAAAGATATGAAAACCAAATAACTCAATTCAAGGAAAACTCACAGTTCAGAGCAAATCACCACCAGTTTTATAAGAGCTTAGAAAGTAGAGATGGAGTAACAACAAATGAAAAGCCTGATAAAGAGAAAGCTCTGAAATTCTGGAAGAATTTGTGGGAAAATAACAAGAATCACAACAGAAATGCAAAATGGATCAAACAGATTGAGGATTCTATTAAAGTGCATAAAATGGAAGATGTGAAAATAACAAAAGAAATGGTGCAAAGACAGTAAGAAAAGTGAAGAACTGGAGTGCACCTGGACCAGATGAGTTACATGGCTTCTGGTTAAAGGCACTTACAAGTGTGCACAAAAGATTGGCAGCCCAAATGAACCAGATCTTAAAAACACCTGAAAATGATGAATGGATGACAACTGGAAGGAGATTTTTGATCCAAAAAGATAAAGAAAATGGAAAGGATCCTGGAAACTATAGGCCAATCACCTGTTTACCAACAACATACAAGCTCCTTACTGGTATCATTGCAAACCAAATTTATGGATACTTGGAAAGAAATAACTTGCTTCCTGTAAAACAGAAATGATGCTGCAAAAATTCAAGAGGAACAAAGGACCAACTGCTGATTGACAAACTAATCCTAAAGAATTCAAAGAAAAGATGAACCAACCTGTTCATGGCTTGGATAGACTATAAGAAAGCATTTGATTCAGTTCCCCATAGCTGGATCAAGAAATGCCTGAAAATCTTTGGCATCAGCAACAACATACAAAAATTCATGGAAACTTCAATGAACCTCTGGAAAACGAAGCTTATAGCTAATGAAGAAGTACTGGGTGATGTTGAAATTAAACAAGGCCTTTTCCAAGGCGATTCCCTTTCACCCCTACTTTTTATACTCTCAATGTTACCACTGACAATCATTTTGAAGAAGATGAACTATGGATACGAACTTGCAAAGAAAGGACTGAAAATTTCGCACTTGGTGTACATGGATGATTTGAAGCTGCTTGGTAAAACAAAAGCTGAACTGAATTTATTAGTTGAAAGCACAAAAGAATTTAGCCAAGACATTGGTATGCAGTTTGGAATTGACAAATGTGCAACAATGGCAACCAAAGCAGGCAAGATCATAGAAAATGATGGAATAGAACTTGAGAATGAAGAAATGATAAAGGCACTAAAACCAGAAGGAGGCTACAAGTACTTGGGGATTTTAGAGGCCTCTGACTTAATGCATAATAAAGTCAAGGAATTAACTTCAGCCAAGTACATTCGATGAATTCGCAAGATATTAAAGTTCAAATTGAGTGGAGGAAACATCATAAAAGCCATAAATACCTGGACTGTACCTGTGATCCGATACTCTGCAGGAATAATTGACTGGACCCAGATGGAGTTGGACAATTTGGACAGAAAAACAAGGAAGCTTATGACAATGAATCATGCTTTGCACCCTAAAAGTGATGTTGACAGATTATATCTACCAAGAGAAGAGAGTGACCTAGGACTCCAAGTAAAACAGACTGTGGAAAAAGGAAAACACAGCTTGAATGATTACATCCAGAAAAGTGAAGAACCAATGATTAAGGAAGTAAATAAAGGAGGCCTTTTAAAGACAACTAAGCCAAAAGCAGAATATAAGAAAGAGGTAATTGAGAAGCGAGCTGAAAATTGGAAAAGCAAAGCTATGCATAGCCAATACTTGAAAGGTATTGAAGACAAAGCTGACCAAAAGCTAACTTGGAACTGGTGAAGATCAGGAGCACTGAAAAAAGAAACAGAAGGCTTAATTTGGCAGATCAAGAACAAGCCTTAGCCACAAACTGCATGAAGGCAAAAATTCAACATGTTACCACCAACAGCAGATGTCTCCCTCTGTAATGAGAAAGACAAGACAGTCGACCACTTGATCAGTGGGTGCAGCAAAATTTCAAACTGACTACCTACAATGCCATGACCACATTGCTAAAATCATTCGCTGGAAACTTTGCCAGAAGTTTGGATTTGAGTACAGCAAAAACCACTTGGAACATCAGGATGAGAAGGTTCTAGAGAATGGAAAAGTCAAGATCTTGTGGGATTTCAGAATTCAGACTGACAGGCACTTGGCTCACAACACACCTGATATAACAATAGTTGAAAAGAAAAAAGTTTGGTTCATTGACATTGCAATACCTGGTGATGAGTGAATTGAAGATAAGTAGCAAGAAAAAAATTACATAGTACCGGGAAATTGAAGTTGAGCGACTGTGGAAAAAGAAATCGTTTGTTGTCCTGATTGTAATTGGAGCCTTTGGAGCAATACCTATAGGGCTGCCTCATTATTTGGAAATTCTAAATTTACCTGACTTGAACATTCTGATTTTATAAAAAATCACCTTACTTGAACAGCTTATATCCTCCGACGTTACCTTAACAGTTCCTAGGTCATTGGTTAGGACTCAAGCTGTTGAGCTACCAACCAACCCCAAAGGCTGTGAATCTCACCAAAGATTAACTAAATATAAATATAAATAATATAATAAGATTGAGTACTTGAAAATCACTTTCTCTCTCATTGTTACATTCTCGAGACAGTATTTCTTTGCTTACAGATTGTCTATTTCATGATGATTTCAAGATTTGGAAGGTCCATTTGTGCAGTAATCTCTGGAAGAATTACCTCATGAGAATAAATGAGAGATGGTTATTTTGTTAATATGCTAACTCATGCTGATTTCATTGTTGCATTGTTTTTATAAACTCTTGCCTGAAATCCCTCATATTTTGTTTTAGGTTCTTTCTACTCTTGATGTAAGAGTGAATTGTCTGGATTTAATCATTCTCCCCATTTTGAAGTTTGGGGCAACACCTGCTTTCTGCCATTTCAACTTCAGATGGAATACATAAAGGATCAGCAAGACAGTCATCAAATTTCTTCAGTACTGTAGAAAGGAAGATTTAATTAGAAGTACATAGAGAAAACTTCATTTTTGTTCCTCATTCTGTTCTTCACCATTTCTTATTGAGCAACACTGAACCATTTGCATTCTAAAAAAGATAACCAAAAGCTGTGTTTAAACAAAATGCTATTTGTTTGTAGGCTGAACTGCCAGCTGGCAGAATTTGAAGACCAAACCTTCAGATAATAAAGTTTGGACAGTCTAAAATCTCACCTTCACTGAGCAAAGCAGTTGAACTAAAATATGGTTATGAAATTAAGTATCATGTCATATTCTCTGAACTGTTTTTAATGTTTCAAAATACTTACAATATATCATATTGATTGTTGACATATCTGCTTCTTTGGGGTCTCAAAATAAGCACTAGGGCTTATTTTTGGGGTGTCTTATTCCCCCCCTCCATGTACAGGAGGCCCACTTCTGTTTGCTCATAGCAAGGCAGGGAGCCGCACAGCATGCCAGATTCTTAAGTAGGGCTTATTTTGCGGGTAGGGCTTATATTAGGTGCACACGTAAAAATCATGCTGATCCTTATTTTCTATTTTTTTATCTATAATATTAGTACCTCTTTAAAAAGGCATTAGTAAGAGCAGACTTAGAATACTGCATCCAGTTTTGGTCACCATATTATAAAAAAAGATGTAGAGGCTCTGGAAGGAGTGCAGAAAAGAGCAGCAAAGATGATTAGGGGGCTGGAGGCTAAAACATATGAAGAACGGTTGCAGAAATTGGGTTTGTCGAGTTTAGTGAAAAGTAGGACTAGGATAACTGTTGCAATATTTGAGGGACTGCCATAAAGAAAAGGAAAAGCAATTTATAAGTAAAATTATTTGCATGCCTTTGGAATCTTCATTTAATGAGGTGTCTTTATTGTACTTTATTTCATGGAAAGGCAACAAATAGTTTCTTTTATTAAACAGCAAACCAACTGGGAGAGTATGTGTAACAAAATCATTTTAATCCTTTGACGGGATATTTAGTATATGATGCCTTTAGCTGTTGGGATCTAGCGTACTTAAAATTCCACCTCTCTCCTATTCTGTGCTTCACCTTGAAGACAAAGTCTGGCTACTCAGGATCAAGCTTTAGAAACTTCCCTTATTCCAAGGAAAGTCCTCTTGAGTTCAGTATTGTTTCTACTAATACATTTTCAATTTGAAGTCTTCTGTAGCATTATCTTGAGATGTCAAGATGAAATGTAAAAACACTTGTAGTAGTTTAGTTATAAAAATGTTTATGTTTGTGGAAACAACAATTGAGAACAGTCATAATCTTTTGTGATCTAGGAATCCAAATTTCTCTTGACAGCACCATCTCTTAAGTCAGTGATTTATTTATACAATCCTTTGTTGGATGTTGACTTTGTGTTGAAAGTAGAGATAAAAACACCACCTGTGCTCCTAACTCCTTAACTTCTTGCTTAGGTCAGTGTTGGTGAACCTTTTCAGCACCAAGTGCTGAAACGGGAGCATGCGCATGCACGTAGGGAGCACTGGAAACCGAAAGAACAGCTCCCTGGTGCGCATAAATGGGAGTGCCAGAAACCAAAAAAGCAGCTGCGTGGCATGCATGCGCAGGAGTGCCGGAAACCGGAAGATCAGTTCCCCTGAACTGCATGCCAGGGAGCTGTTCTTCTGGTCTCTGGTGCTCCCGCACGCACAAAGGCCAGCTGTCCAGTGTGCATGTGCGCGCCGCAACCCGGAAGAGCAACAGGCAGAGATGGCTCTTTGTACCACTTCCGGCACGTGTGCCATAGATTCGCCATCATGGACCTAGGTGGTCTTAATTTCTCAATATTGTTTTCAGATTCATTGTCATGTCATTTGTCCCCAGATGAATGAGAAGAAAGGGACAGTACTATTTAGATTTGATTATTTTAGTAAGGTTCAGCCACATCTTTGATTTTTGCTCCAGAAAGACATCAAAGCTCCTAGATTATTGAGTCTACAGACTGCTGATCTATTCCCTTCACAAGCAAATCTCCTATCACCAACACTCACCTTTTTTTCTTGGAAAAGTCTGGACTACTTTCCTTTCTGCTACAGAAACTCTTTATGATGTCTCTTCTTCAGGGGTCTGCATGCTTTCTTCCAGGGGGAGGATATGAAATTGATTGCTCAGCTCCAGCGGGGCTGCACTGGATAGAATTCTATTCTATTTCTATTCTATTCCTTCACTAGGTGAAAATGCTCTTGGTTATTGTTTTCTTCTATGAATGATGTGTTTCCATCAGTCTGTCTCTAAAGGTTCATATACAGGTTCATTTTTTCTAGTAATTTTTGTTCCTTGTTGTGTTCAGTTTTGATACAGTTGTCTTCCTTTGGAGTTTCTTGTTTTGTAGCTTGAGCCTTGCAGTGGATAGAATTGCATCTAGATATTTAACTTGTCTTTCAAGTAGTTCATTTGGCACATTAAATCTAAAATTTAAATTTCTAAATCATTTCAAAGTATTATAAATTTAAAAAAATAAATTTAAAAATTTAAAAGTTTTTCAAAAATGTAAACATTTTATTTTAACATTTTTATTGACTTATATTGTAGAATACAAAATACAAAATTAAATAGAAAAACAAAGGGGAAGAAAAGGAAACATTTACTTCTGACTCTCTCTGTTGCAATAAAATAAGGCATTAATGTCTTTTTGCTTTTTCATAATAATATGAACCAGCCATTTCTGTAAAGATCTATCAATCTACTTGTTAAAACCCAAAATCAAAGTTTCATTCTTTTCCAGTTCAAGCACAAAGTTCAGAAGCGGTCTCCAAATGGAAACAAAAGTATTTATGTTCTTTTCTTTAATCAAAGTAGTCAATTTTGCTATTTCAGCCAACTCCATCAACTTCTGCAAGCATTTATCCATAGTGTCAAAGTGTCCTTCCATTTTTGTGCTGCTGTCAGTATATATAACAACAAATTCCAATTTTTTTCTCCAGTACTTTTTCCATTAGACCCAAAAGGAAAAGTTCTGGTTTCATTTTTATCTCCATTTACATTTTTTTTCTGTATTAAAATATGAATCATATGCCAAACTTTTTTTGCTTTATCGCATGTCCATCATAATGATAAAAAGTCGCTTCTTTACTTTTCCACTCCCAACATTCATTTAACATACCTTTATACATCTTAGATAACTTATCTGGTGTTAAATACCAATGGTACATTATCTTACAGAAATTTTCTTTTAGATTATAATTTAATGTAAATTTTAAACTGCCATAGGAAAATTCCAATAGAAAACAAAGGCAACAACACAAGCAATAATTTTTACTTTAAGATCAGAGGTTTATTGTTTCTAATAATTTGGAACATTAGAAATGAATAGTTATAACAGATATAATAGCAGTAATACACTTGTATTAATAAGCCATTGCAATGGGTCCAATGAGAAATAGCAAGTCCTACAAGGACTATAAATCAAAGGGCCCCGAGCTGATTTGAACCCTATGTACTGTTCTTCTAACCACATACATGCTTCACAACTTCACTAACTGTCACTTTCCATGAACATCTTTGTACATTTCTTTTCAATTCCTCATTTCCAACAGTTTCAATTTGCAAAAAAAAAAAAAACATATTTCAGAGTTAGCAACGGCTCAGCAGGATTACAAATATTTCTGG
This sequence comes from Thamnophis sirtalis, assembly GCF_051295495.1. Classification (NCBI taxonomy): domain Eukaryota; kingdom Metazoa; phylum Chordata; class Lepidosauria; order Squamata; family Natricidae; genus Thamnophis; species Thamnophis sirtalis. Next base: position 54,901,173 of record NW_028261390.1, on the reverse strand, counting down.
TAAATTTTGAAATCATCCTAGCTGAAAACTTTGGTTCATATCTCTTTCTTCTGGCCTGCTATCATCCATGGGACTTATTGAATCTAATAAATCAATAGGCTATATTTCATGATTCTCACAAAACCCTTCGTCTACGTATTTTGCTATTGTTCAAGCATCACATTATATCCAAAATTCCTTGGCCACTGAATCATACAATGTTTTACATGTTTATTTTCCAAATTCAATTTCAATAATATTTTATAGATCTTAGCAATAATATGTTCATTGTTGCCACATAATGAAATTTCCAATTCATTTTTAACAGTCAAATCCGTAACACTTTTTTTTCCAGTTTAAATCTTTCTTTCAGTTGTTGATAAATAAATTAATGGCAAACATAACCTTCTGGTTCAAGTTCTTCCCTTGGCTTTAGTATTGGATCACCAGTGTTGAAAGTTAAAATTTTACCATACATCAACCAGTCTGGCTTCACCACCATTTCTTTTCTTAAAAAGCTTCCAGGGGTGACACCCAGAGGTGGTATTTAGCAGGTTCTGACCAGTAGTGGGTTCCTACCAGTTCGGACCAGTTTGTCTAACCGATAGTGGTTTGGTAGCCTAGGTCACTGGAACCAGCAGAGTCACAGGCCTGCCATGCCCCTGAAACAGTTCTTCGGGGGGTGCCACAGGCTCCACCATCTTGTTTTTCAGTTTTATGCATGCACAGAACAATTTTAATTGCACTGTGCTTGCACACTCAGAGCTCACACACAAACTGGGAGTAGTGCCTGCCAGAACCCACCCCTGCTTCTGACCAGTTCTGGAGAACCGGTAGTGGAAATTTTGAGGGGTTGGAGAATTGGTAAATGCCACCTCTGACTGGCCCCGTCTTCATCTATCCTCTGCCTACTGAGTCCCAGCTGATTGGGAGGAAATGGGGATTTTGCAGTAACCTTCCCCTGGAGTGAGGAGGGAGTAGAGATTTTACAGTATCCTTCCCCTGCCACGCCCACCAAGCCATGCCCACCAAGCCACGCGCACAGAACCTGTAGTAAAAATTTAAATCCCACCACTGATGATACCCAAAGGGGCAGCTTCAAAGAGAGCCTTGTTTTATTCCAAACTATTAGTATGGCATGTCTAACAAATTGATTATTAAAATCAACATTAACTTTACTTTTATCGTACCATAAACAGCCGTACCATCCAAACCTTAATTCATGGCCCTGTAATTCAAGTAACCTCTTATTCTGGAGACTCACCAATTCTTTTGCCTAGGTCAAACAGCATCCATCAAAATACAATTTAATATCTGGGAGACCCAAAACCCCTCTTTCCTTAGCATCTTGCAGTAGCTTATATCTAATTATTGGGTTTTTCCCTTGCCATATGAACTTAGAAATGTCCTGCCATTGTTTAAATAAATTGTCAGTTGTAAGTATTGGTAACGTCTGAAATAAAAAAAAATCTTTGGTAAAATATTTATCTTCATTACAGAGATTCTTGATCAGCATTGTTGTTTTCTGTTGGTTTATTTTGAAACCTGCCAAAGCCCCAAAGTCATTCAATTTCCTTATCAAATATTCTATATTATGTTTTGGGTCCTGTAAAAATATAACCAGACCATCAGCAAAGGCCCTTAATTTATAAACTTCTTTGTTAATATTTATACCCCTTATTTTTTCCCCTTGTTTAATATCTCTATTCAGAACTTTTTGTATGAAATGCGGAAACTGCTGTGAGGGGGGGGGGTATGTGAACAGTTTTGTTTTTAATAGTTTTTGATTGGTTATTTGTGCTCATATGCTGTAAAGCTCTGAATCCCTGAGGTCTTTTCATATAATAGTGCTGATTCACCACAAGAGTGAGCCAAAAGACTATAATATTGCTGACTCTTTTTAACACTCTTAGTCTTATTAAACCCAGTGAAATATAGGTTTCAAGTCTATAATTCTGTAACTTATAATTTTAAAATCTTGAGTTTTTTTAATTTCAAGGCTTAAAGTATGGCCACAAAGAGGAAGACAGAAAAGACAGAAAAATTAGAATGACACTAAGGAGATATAGAACTATAAGCCATTTATGGATGAGTACATGTTAAAAATTCAAGAGTACATCCAAAATGTCAGATTAAAGCTGGAAACCAAGTTTGATTCGCTCACAAGGCAATTCCAGGAAGAAATCAAATGTCTGAAAGAAGACATGAAACAGGTGAAAGCCAATGTACATTGTATGGAGCACGGATTGGAGAAGACAAACATGTTTATGTGAACTGGATGAGATAACAACTCTGGAAGCTCAGATTAAAGAATTTCAAGATTTCATGGAATACCTGAACAACCAGGTGAAGATATCAGATTAAGAATGGTAAAGGCCTTGGCCGAGTTAATTAATAAAGAGGAAAACAAAATGGAATTTGATTTTGTAAGTTATACAAAATGAACTCCAGATTTGCTGCTACAAGAAAGTTACCAAGGGATGTTCTAATTCAGTGATGGTTAATCTTCTTGGCACTGAGTGCCGAAACTGGAGCGTGTGCTGGAGCACCGGAACCCAGAAGAGAGCAGCTGGCAGGTTCACATGCATGAGGCGTAGACTCCAGGCTGTATAGGGATCGCTTACAATATTTCGTTCATTGGAAAGGGTACCCTTTATCTGAAGGTACTTGGGTGAAAAGCTGGAATCTAAAAGTAGAGAAGTTAGTAAAACAATTCCATGATAAGTTTCCCAATAAGCCAAAGGGTCCCGGGGGTGGGGGGGAGAGGTGGTTAATTTTGTTATGTTAACCCTTATGTTATTCTCTTTTCAGGAAATGTTTTTCTTCTGAGGAGAGGCTGCCTGTCAGGGCTGCAGCCGGTTCCTTTTAGGATCTTTGGCCTGCCACACTCTCACTTATTTTACTATACTGTTTCATTAGTGGGGAATTGGGAGGGGGAATAGTAAGGAGTAGAATGTGTTGTTGTCAAAATAAAAAATTCCTTTCTAGAAACCAAGGTCATCTTTTGTTCTCTACACCTCTGAGCCTGACCGGAACTGGATGGGTGGAACTGCCAGCGTGGCAGTGGAAGATTGGACCATGTGATAAACTTGGGTGTGGGGGCAAGATATTGAACTTTCAACTGGGTGAGAAACCCGGGAAGCTTTCAGATTCGGGTTTTCCACAGATGTGCCAACATGTCTCTCTTAATAAATTGGAACTTTGAGGAATACTTTGCCTTGGACTCTGATTTAATTTTGGGTGATATTTGGAACGCTGACAGCAACCTGTTCCATTGGAATTGTTCCATTGTTAGTTCTAGGAGTTCTTAGTTCCCTCCTGTGGCTAATGTTGAAATAGAACTTAAATGCAAGTGAGGTTGCCCTCTAAATATATTTTGTAAGGCACAGATGTATTAAAAAATGACACATGAAAAAAAGCTGAAAAGAAAAATAAAATCTCAGCTAAAAAGAAAAAAATAATATTTTAACTGAGAGTAGTAGTATATGTAATACATTTGGCTTTCCTAAACATTAAATTTTATACCTGAATTTTATTGGTTGGGGCTGTAAATAAATAAAGAGGTATGGAAATAAATACATGTAAATAAACAAATTATATCAAAAGCTACTGCAAATTTGACTAACAGGATTGTGCCTTCTAGTCCAATTTCTAGCAAACATCATCAAGATAACTAAAGAAGTTAGTTGATTATCAGTTCAATTTTGACGTGCCTGGCTATTGTTTTCACAGCCACCTTGCCCAATAATGGAAGCTGGCCTATAACTTAAAAAGTGTTCCTGTTGGGTTTTTTAAAAAACCAAAACTGATGTAATGCTTTTTGAGGGGCATTTAGGAAGATGACCCGTATTTTTCCATTTTTAAAGAGCTGCTGATATTCTCATTAGTAAAACTTGCATTTTATTTAATGTAAGGAACTCAAGATTTATACATACCATATATCATATTTTAGGAATATAAGACACATCTTTTCCCCCTTAAAAGAGGGTGAAAATTTGGGTGCGTCTTATACACTGAATGTAGCCCCATCCATCCAACAGCCCCCACCCTTTGGCCTCTGCCTCCCAGCAATTTACCTCCTTGTAGAAAAAAGAGAAAATGGGGCTTGTGGAGGCGGCAATAGGCTATGGCAATCCCTACAGCCTGAAACAGCTGATCATCAGGAGTCCCATGTTTAAACTGAAATTGAAAGAAACCTGCTGTTTGCTGCAACAAGGCAAATTGCTGGGAGGCAGAGACAGATTTTTTTCTAATCAGACTAAACTGAAACAGGCTGTTTGATGCAAGGAGATAAGTCAATAACTATAAATGCCTATAGAATGTTCTAATTATTAGACTTATTTTTTTAAAGACTGCTTTATTGTTCTAGACAACAAAATGAAGAAGCTTTTTAAAATAAATGCTTGATCTGAAGAAGCCCAGTGCTATTGTATCTTCTTTTAAATAGCAGAGAATAATGTATACTTCCACAAAGCCACATCAATTTTCGCAGCATTTGTACAAGTATAGTCTGAAATGTAACACCACAAACAGTGTATGTCTTCTGTACTGTTTGCTGTTTGGTGCAAGGAGGCAAATTGCTGGGAGGCAGAGGCAGATTTTTCTCTCTCTTGTTTTCCTCCCCAAAAGCTAGGTGCGTCTTATACTTCGGAGTGGCTTATACTCCGAAAAATACTGTAGTTTTAAATGTCCTTAAATTAGGGTAGTCTAATGAGGCAAACAGAAGGACAGCTAGGCCCAGTTTGTCTAGTGATGAAGATACCAGGTTAGAAACCAGGAGACTGGTCACTATCTCTGAAAATCACTGTTACATTTATACATACTATTCTGCAAGCACAGGACTCTGGATTAGCCCAATATTAACTTTATGGAGTCAGAAATTGGCAATCCTCTTCTCCCATTCTGTTTAGGATTCAGAGCACCCCTTCTATAGATAAATTAATGCCCTGGGTGATATTCCTCCCCCACAAACATTGCTAGATTTTACTGGCAAATGTTTGTATTTTGTCTCATTTTCATCTCTCCTGATGTCAACTGCCCAAAGAACATACTGTAAATAAATATATTTCAGTTAGAGGGTAGCCCCCCAGGGAACTTTAAAACAATGCTTGAATTACCAGGCAACCCTAATGTGGTTTCTCTTCTTTGTTATACTAGTTAATTACTAGGACATCTCTCCAAGTCTCTTTGACTGGTTCCCTTGAATCTCAGTTGACTGCCTCTCTGTCCTCCCTTGGGAAGAATCACCATCATCAGTAATGATACTGAAGAAAGACAGTTGATACACTCTTGTCACATCCCTGTGAGGCCCTACACAGCCTTCTATGCAAACTCTGGGTGATTTTGCACATCCAGAACTATAGTATGTCAAAATTCAAAATAATTCCGTAGAAGAGAAGGAAACTAACTTGGATAGTCATCAGGAAGAACCAGATTCATCTCTGGCTTGGAGCACATCTAAAATTTCACCTGCTCAAGACCAGCAGACTAGTACTTCCCAAACTTTTGTCTTTCATTACCCCAAACTGCTTATCAGAAAGCCAAAAGCGTCGTGAAAAAAGCAGGCTCTGCGGAAATCCAGCTGGACAAACTGCTGTCAGGAAGTCTTCGGATTGAAACCTATCCTGGAGGGACAGGGGAGAAGAAGGGACAGCTTAGATGACCTAGAGGAACTGGCAGTTCCTCGGGAAGTTGGAGAAAAACCCTTCAAACTGGTAGCGGGGGAGGCAGCCATCACTGAATGACCGCTACAAAGCTGGGGTACCTGGACTAAGTTATTGTGCTGGAGTGGCATCTGGAGTGAAGTGTTGAAACAAGGTGAGTGATTCACCAACTCCCAGAAAAAAAAGAAGCTGATCTTAATCTTAAAAAGGATCAAGAAGCGGAATTAGTGGCTAAGCACCATCAGAGGATTTTGTCTTCTGCAATTCGGAAGTGGGAAAAAAATTAACAACTAAAAGGAAGAGCCCAGGGGAAAATCTCCATTCTCCTTATCTTATTCAAAGATCTTCAATCTTAGTGGGTTAAAAGTGTTTTTGATGGCTATTGACAGCTAGCTGTGGGATTGCATTGCAGTCTGGAAAGAGCTATTTACCAGGGAGCAGAAAATACTGCACCAGCTAGTGGGGGGAAAAAGTAATAATAGAGATAAGTCTCCCCCCCCTATTTTATTTTTATTTTGGGGGGATATAAAGCGCTTTGAAAGAAAAGGGGAAATAAAGTGACAGTTGCAGCTGCAGTATGACCTTGGATACAGGAAGAGACTTACAAAACATTGTTTTGACTGTAACTATGTACAGAGGTGGAAGAGAAAGGAAATCTTAAATTGGATTGGTCTGGATTAATTTTAAAAGTGAGCAGCAAATTTGGAAGACCCTAAATTTGTAATTAAATACAACCCCAAAATTTAAAAATCTGCCAAACTAGTTAAATAGTTAAAATAGTTGAACTTGCATAATGGAGATTTGAATGTATGATGAACTATTCATGATGCTGAAAAGCACAAGTGAAATGTTAATTGGTAAAGAAAAGCCAGGAAATCAAAGGGAACACACAGAACAAGGAATAGGAGAAGAGGGGGGCACAAATGAGGTACAGGAAGATAAGGTGGGAAAAAGAATTGAAAATAAAATGCAGATTGAAGATTTCACTGGGATTTACAGTCACAAAAGAAAAAGCAGATAAAGAAGCTCTCCCAAAAAAGAAACCACAAAATAATAAGAAAAGGAGAAGAATGGGGAAAATCCTGAGGAAAGTTACTAGAATAATAAAAGTAAATACTCTGAAGAAAAGATACAATAATCACAAAAATAGGGAAAAGAAAAAAGTTAGGAGAAAGGGGGAAAAGAAGGAAAAGATTAAAACTGGAATTTTTGAGAGCCCAAGAGAAAACGGTTAAAAGAGGAAGAAAGGGAAAAAGTAGACTAAAGACAATAGTAGTAAGATTGTTATTGTGATGTAACTAATTAAGAAATAAAGAAATGATAGTACATTGTTAATTGTAGAAAAAATTTGAAAGAAATGCTCTCCATGCTTAAATTGAATTAGAGAATGTATGCTGTTTATAGCAAAATATACCAATGGAGAAAATAAGAAAGGAAAATTTGGTGTAACTTTGAAGGGACAATTGAAGATATTGTTTATGTATAAAGAAAAAATAATCATAAAGATGAAAAATAATGGAAGAGAATAATTTGGCAGAAAGTGAAAACAAAACTATGATGTAAAAAGGACTATGTAAATGAGAGGATGTAAAAGAAAAGACCTGAACAACTCTTTGTTCCTATAATATGTATAATTTGTATTAAAAAATAAAAAATCTTGAATGGAAACAAAAAAAAAAACCCTTTTTATCCAATGTAGATAAAATACTTTTAAGGGGGGAGCTGAGAAGCATCTACCTCCACAGAAATTGTGAATGTTGGTTTTGTTTTTAATATGTTGTCTTTGTCTCGTTCCCCCCTTTTCCTTGTATTTTGTGAGCCGCCCAAAGTCCTCCGGGAGTGGGCGGCATACAAGACAAACAAACAAACAAACAAATAAATAAATGTTTTGGTTGTGATTGAGTAATGGATTTGTGTGTCACTAGCCAAGAAAAACACATTTACTCAATTTTGGGCTATTTCCCGTGGGTTGGGAAGCACTGATTTTCAGTCAATCAATCAATCAGAATAGAGCTGGAAGGGTTCTTGGAGGTCTTCTAGTTCAACCCCGTTTGAGCAGGAGACCCTATATCACTTCAGACAAGTGACTGTCCAGTCCCTTTTAAAAAAAACACCTGTGATGAAGCTCCTAATAACTTTTGAAGGCAAGCTGTTTCACTGGTTAATCGTCTTCACTATTGGGAAGCTTCCCCTTAATTCCAGGTTGCTGTTCTCCTTGATTAGTTTTTAACTTTCCATCCATTGTTTCTTGCCCTCTGATGCTTTGGAAAATAAGTTGACCCCCTTCTCCTTGCGGCAGCCTCTCAAATACGGGAATGCTGCAGTCATGTCTCCACCCTCACCCCAGTCTTTCTTTTCTCTAGACTAGCCAAACCCAAATCCTGCAACAGTTCATGTTTTAGTCTCCAAGCATCTTAGTTGCTTTGCTCCTTTCCCTTTTTCCAAAGTCTCATCTTTTTTGTAATGTGATGACCAAAACTGGGTGCAGTATTTCACGTGTGGACTTTATCAAATGGAACTAATACTTCATTCGATTTTGATTCTATGCCTCTGTTTAGACAACCAAGGGTTGTTTTAGCTTTTTAAGCCGCTGCTGCGCACTACTGGCTCATATTAAGGGATCGTCCACTAGGACTCAAAGGTCCCTCTTACAATTACTGTTTATGAGCCGGGTTTAATCTAATATCTACTTGTCCCTTTGGTTTTTCCTGCCTCAGTGTCTTTGTCATATGAAGTTCTCATCTTCTTGAATTTGAAAAGTACTTGTTATAAATATTCATGTCACATCATCTGATATTTCGTTGAAGTCGTATTTAGTATTGTCAGCTGAAGATAGCCTCGGTCCCTACTAAGGACTCCTCGCCTTCCGAGATCCTTCGAGAAATACCAGTCTATTGGGCGCCGCCGGCTGCGGTCTTCCTTCCAGGAGCGTCCCTATCCGTCTAGGGTTCCCTCTGCTCCAGCGACCTAGCTGCGCAGATTCTCCGGAGCGCCGCCTTCACCCAACCGAATTGGGAGCACTTCAGGCGCAGATGAGCCGAGGAAAAGGGGTCGCAGCCCAGAGTCTACAGTGACTGAAATCCGATGCTTTCGGCGGCCCGCCCAATGGTTCTGCGGCTTCTCCACCCCATAAATACTCCACGGACGCCGTCTTGGGAAAGGAAGCTCTTTAGGAGGATAGCAGGCAGTAGAGCAAGAAGGCGGCTACGACGGGGAGGTCTTGCTGCAGAGCCGGAGCCGAGCGCACTTTCCGTCCGTCAATCCGCCTCCGCCAAAGAACGGAGGGCGGCTCCGCCGGGAGAGCAATTGGCGAAGCGCGACCCCTGGGAACATCGGCAGGTGCGCCTGCCCGCCTCTCCTCTCCGCTCCGGGGATGCTTCCGTGCTGAGCTAGCCCGCACCCGTTGGCCTTTCAACAGTGGGCATCTCCGGGCAAAAGCGTTTCTCGCCCATGGGTCTCCAAAGAAGTCACTTCGAATCCGCCTCGACGGGCCCAAAAATACGCGCCCAGACTAGCTCCACGGCGGATGGCTGGGAACTGGAGAGGGCGGCCGAGGAACCCCAGACTCCGCGGATCCAGCGGCCCAAAGGGGACGAGGGCCGCCGATGGCCTCTGCTATCCAGGAGCGGACGAAGTTGTCCGCAAAAAAGCGCCGAGATACTGAGCAGCCAGTATGGGCTGCATCTCCTGCTGGCCGGACTGCTGTTGATGTTCGCCTGGGCGGTGCACGCCATCGGGGTGGCCAAGAGTGCCGTCCTGGCCTACCTCCTCTCCCTCATGGCGCTGCAGCTCCTCTGGATGGCTTGGTACCTCTGCCGCCGCTGTGCGCACAAGAGGCTCATCCAGGACAAGGACACCCAGGCCGGGGCACGCTGGCTCAAGTGTGAGTGGGGCGGGGCGGGCTGGCAAATCCCATAGAGGTGCTAGAACAAGTTGCTCAACTTTTGAAGGCCATGAAGCAGTTAAAATTCTGTAGTTATTGGGTACAAACCTGGCTGCATTTGAGTGAACTTTTCTCCCTTACTTGTACTTGTACTTGACGCCTCTTCACCCATCGTGGGTATAGGCGACTTCCATGGAAATTTGACGCCATTGTAAAGGAATGGATACGGCGATCCATGGAAGCTGTTTCGGCTGGATATACCCAAGGGGACGCCAGTCCCAAGGGTCGACAGAGCCCGATTGGTGGGAACGGGGGGGGGCACCACGTGAAGGCCGGGTTGTCGTTTGATAGTTGAGAGGCTTTGCAATAAGCGTTGCAATGTATATTTTGCGCATCAACTATCCTTGCCCACCCTTTTCTCCCTTAATCTCTCACAGAATCCAATACAGTACTGTATGAAAATTTCTCTCTTTGAGGACCCTGCACCAGGTAGAGAATGTATTATGTGACCTCCAATCTAGAAAAAAAATCATTGGCTGTGTCATTAGGAGTCCACCTGGATCCTATGCATATTTGTTTTGACTAGATGACTATAACAAATATACTGATTTAAACTTGATTTATTTTTTAAGCAAATTCAATAAAATCTCAGTTGAACAACTTCCATTAGGGATATTTTATACACAACAAATGTGGACACCCCCTGCAATAATGAACAAATCCTTTGATGAGGCATTAAGAGCCGAGGTGGCGCAGTGGTTAAATGCAGCACTGCAGGCTACTTCAGCTGACTGCAGTTCTGCAGTTCGGCTGTTCAAATCTCACCGGCTCAGGGTTGACTCAGCCTTCCATCCTTCCGAGGTGGGTAAAATGAGGACCCGGATTGTTGTTGGGGGCAATATGCTGACTCTGTAAACCGCTTAGAGAGGGCTGAAAGCCCTATGAAGCGGTATATAAGTCTAGCTGCTATTGCTATTGCTGTTAATCCTTATTGATTAATCAACACCTCTTCCGAGACTGTATAAAACTGATATTTTACCTAAGGGAATAATTTAGTTTGTAGTTTATTCATAATAGGTGTGCATAGAGTTGCTGCCTTGGATTCTAATCCAAGACAAAGACCCTGATTTCAGTGGGTGCCCTCCCAGGTAATCTTTTCCCCGAGGATTTGGGGGAATACATGTTGTTGCTGCTTCAGCATATGCATCCCTATTTCAGCAATTCAACTGATTATGCTTCATGATTCCAAATTTCATAAGAAAATGGTTATAGAAACGGTTCCACCACAAAACCGTGGTAGACTAAAGCGCGCTCGACGAAAGCGCGTACGTGACGTCATCACAGCGCGATGAAAACAGCACGCTGTGAGCGGTAAACTTAAAATTAACACGTAAATCTAAACCTAACCCCCCCAAACCTAACCCTAAACCTAACCCTGAGCCTAACCCTTAACCTAACCCTAAACCTAACCCTATACCTAACCCTTAACCTAACGCTAAACCTAACGCTAACCCTTAACCTAACCCTAAACCTAACCCTAACGCTTAACGTAACCCTAAACCTAACCCTAACCCTTAACCTAACCCTTAACCTAACCCTTAACCTAACCCTAAACCTAACCCTTACCTTTATGTGAATCGGCTTGCTTTAAAAGCGCTTTTTAAAGCGCCCTTTTTTCTCCGCGGTCGTATTTGTCACGCTGCTGATGACGTCAGGTACGCGCTTTAATCGGGCGTGCTTTAGTGGACCGCGGTTTTGACGGGTCACGATAGAAACAAGAATGCAAAATCCATAGATTTTTTTTGTTTACTTTAGTAGATGTTTGGGAAGAAGTTAAATGTTTGGTAAGGCTCAAGATGGGGAGTTTCAGAATGGTGATAGCTCTGCACAAATGTGATGTGTAAGTTTCAATCTCTAAGTGAAGGGCCATTGAAACCAGTGTACACATACTGTACACATTTTTCTGTTTGTTATCTTTCTTCATAAAAAACAGAATGATAGTATTTTGGAGCCAGTATTTTAGGGTAGCCTGTAAAGTCACCAATAACATATCTTTGCATTACTGACTCCAAGCATCCCACTTATTGTGATAAATATCCTCCTAAAGATAAGTTAGAAACCCCATTGCAAAATTCAGCAGAAGATGGCATTCCAACTACTTCTGGAGTAGAAATAGGATAATGAAACAAAAATGTTTTTTTAAGAAAGGAAGGAAGGAAGGAAGGAAGGAAGGAAGGAAGGAAGGAAGGAAGGAAGGAAGGAAGGAAGGAAGGAAAGAAAGATTTAAGATCTATTACATTAACGAATAATGGGAACACCACCAAGGGGGATAATCCTTTCCCTCATGCCCTTGCTCAAAACTGTCCATTTTCCCAACGAAGCTGGTAGCTGGTTTTTTTTTGGAGGGGGGGGAGTTGCGTGGAAGATACCGTAAGTGTCAGAGCAGGATGTTGAACAGGACAAACAAGCTTTTTTTTTGCTATTCTTTTAGTACAAGAAATGTTAGGTTGCTGGAAATACCTGGTATATGAAAATTAGGAAGCTTTTAAAGGCCATGTATGATAACAGTTTTGGTGTATCCACAGTGAAGCTATTAAATAACCCTTTTCTTCATATATTTTCTACAATTGCTAGAAACATATGCCAATGTATTAATTCAACATCATTTTCTGTCTGTTTGCAAACATCCTTCGACCAAATGGTAGCCCACCAAATAGAATTCATGACTTCTGAGCTTGATCTGTTTCTCAGTAGTTGTGCACATGTAGAAAGGACTTAACATGACTTGCCATACAGAACCTCAAAATAAATGAGGGGAGTTGGTACCTTGGGCATAGGAGAAGAGGACAATTCCAGGCCACCCCATCACTATTTAATGGTGGACCCTTTTGAGAGCCAAAAGCCACTTTTCTTGCACATCTTGATCTGTACTGTGTGGAGAAAGGGGAATCATGCAGCAGAACATTTCCTGTTCCTGAAAATATTTCTTGTTAATTTTAGTGTTCTATTCTTTTTTGGAAGGGTGTAAAATATATTACTGCAAATTACTAGCTCTTTCTGTATATATTTGCTGGGCTTTTGGTGCTTAATTTTAGACAGTTATTTTGAGTGCAATATAAATAGAAATGTAGGCTATAAATTGAATCAATACAGAAAAAATGAAAGACTTTGGTTCCTATGATAAGTTATGGCTTACCAAATAGAGAAAATAATTCATCTATCCCCCACCTGCCAGATTTGGAATGCTGCAACACATCTTGGCAACATTACATGGTTTTTTTTTTAATAAAGTTTTTTATTTTTCATTTTCATAACAAATAACCACATGTATACTATTACATAACCAACATCATATTATATTGTTAAATGTTTACATCAATTTGTCTTACCATCAACTCCCAAAAATGATTATTGGCTCTTCTGCTCTCCATACACCATATTTGTACCCTATCCATCACTTTCTTCTCCCTCTCCCCTCCTCCTCCCTACCTCCTTTCTTCCCTCTGTTGTCCTTCTCTTCTCTATTTCCTCTTCCTCAGTCCTTCTCCTTTCTCCCCTTTCCACTCCTCCTTTCTCTCCTCCTCTCCCCCCCACCCTCTCTCCTATCCCTCTCTTCTTCCCTTTCCCTGAAGTGCGAAGTAGAGAAGACTCTACTTCACACTTCATCTCATTTACTTGGTGTATATCAGCCTCTGAGCAAGCTCCATTTTATGTTGATGGTATTTATAATTCCATTTCAATACACATATTTAATTTTAACATGTATCCTCTTCCTTTTTTAAAAGAAAAAAAGTATACTTATATAGTAATTGTATTTTTAAATCTCCCCCCCCCCCCAGCCTATTTTTAGCCAAGATGTAGGCCTGGTTACGATTTCTAGATATTCTCATCATTATATTTATATAGTTATGCATCCTTACACGCCCCAAATTTGTAGTTCTGTCTTTATAATCTCAATAATTTTCCATTATAAGTATATTTCATGTTCCCTCTTCATTTTTCCATATCTTGACTTAGCTTACCCTTAATTGTCTTTAAATAACAATCGTTACAGTTCAATGTTCATTACAATTCCATTAATCTACTTTATAGAATAACAAGCGGTATACATCTCACTTTATTCATCATCTTAAGAGTTCTATATGTGTCCATATTTCATATATTTTAACCTATACTTAGTTGTTCTTCCATTGTCATATTCAATCAATTAGTAACTCAGTCTAATTATCATGTATAAAAGTGATTCACATACCTCTACTTTACATTCTCCACATAACAGTTTCATATTTGTCCACATTCCATATATTTAAAACTTTATTTAATTATCTTTCCATTATCATATTCAATCAGTTAGCAACTCAGTTTTATTATCATATATAGGAGTAAACCACATATCTCAGCTTTATATTTTCCATATAACAATTTCTAATTGCCTGATTTTTTTCCTAGTAAGTCTTTTGTCCCACTTCTCTATTCCTGTCTTCTCCCTTTTCTTTGTTTTGACATGTCCACCCTCTTCAATTTTCCCCAAGCCACTGTCAAACCCATGAAATCTTTTGTATTTCCCTTTATTGGGGCATAACCCTCCCCCCTTCAATTTTCCCTATGCCACTGTCAAACCCAATGAAGTTTTTTGTCTGCTTTTAATTTTCCACCATTTCTATCCCTTCATTATCCCCCAACTTTTTCCTTCACTTCTTCCTTCGCTTCCTCCTTATCCTCAATATCTAACTTAAAAATTCTATTTAGACTTGATTTTAATGATTTATGCATATTTTTTACAATTTCACGTAGTTCTTCAAATTGCCACCTTTCCATAATGTCCAGTTCTAAAATTACAATTAGTTATACAGTTCTTATTTCAGAGTTCTGGTCCACCTTAAATTTAACTAATTCAGCTGATGTGGAGAGGAAGAGAGGAGGAGCCATCCTGATCCTTTGTTCTCCCTTCAGCAAAAAGAAAAAAAAAGACTTTATATTTTCCCAGCTCTTAATTTTTTTACCCCCTTGTTACCTTAATGTCCAGTTCTGAAATTATAGTTAGTTATACAGTTCTTATTTCAGAGTTCTGGTCCACCTTAAATTTAGCTAATTCAGCTAATGTGAAGAGGAAGAGAAGTGGGAGCCATCTTGTTCCTTTGTTCTTCCTTTGGCAAAAAATAAAAACTTCGTATTTGCCCAGTTCTTGATTTTATTATTATTTTTCCCTTGTTATCTTCCATCTCTCATTGGTTATAATTGCTTAAAATATATTAATTGGAACAAACTCAAACACAGCAAGTCTCGGGTATGTTTCTCTTTACCTCCTGCTTTTTCCAATTTCTGATTTATGACAATTGGTTAATTAAAACTTCCTGCTCAGAGTTTCACATTCCGTTCGCAGCACAGGCCAAATTGGGTTATCAGTGAGAAAATAGTGCTTTTTTCTTGATTTTGTCACCTTGTTACATTCCACCTCTCATTAATTGGAGTTGCTTAAGATATGTTAGTTAGAAGAAACTCAAACGAAGCAACTCTCCTCAGTATGTTTTGGTTTCTGTTTCACCCTCCTAATCTCTTTTGAAGACACAATCTTTTCAAATTCAAATTCAAATTTAAAGTTTGTGTTTGAATGGGTTTGTCACTTCTCTGCTTTCTTCTTTCTGTGTCCAAATTGTTTAAAGCAAATGGCTCTTTTTGGGTTAGTGATTTAACCCTCCATTTTTCTCTTTTTTTCTTCTTTCTTTCTTTCTTTCTTTCTTTCTTTCTTTCTTTCTTTCTTTCTTTCTTTCTGCCAAAATCCCAATCTGTCCATCAATATTATTTATACTCTCAAGGTTCTTTGCCTTTTCCAAATTCTGATTTATGACTGTGGGTTAATTAGATCTTCTTACCAGGCTTTTCATCCCATCTCCTGCACACTACTGCTCAGTTGCTTTGGCCTGAAGTCAGCTTCTTGTGCAGCCATGTTGCCATGCTGCCTCCCCGATGCTCATTTAGAGAGCAAATCTCCGACCTACGAGGGACCTGTTGCACTCCCTCTGGGTCTGATGAGACGCTAATCAACATTACATGATTTTAAAGGAGTTGGTGTGCAGAACAGTAGAGAGAAGTTAAATTGATCTGTACAACCTGATAACCTAGTGATCAAATGTTTATGTCAATGAATAGAAATGGAGGACCTAGAATATTCTTTATTCTTGTGTGTCCAATCACACTTGGCCAATAACGAATATTCAATTCGATTTATTTATTTTATTCTATTTTCCTACATATACAACCCAGTATTTGAAATATTGCTGTTAGCCTATTAGGACTGGAATAATTTCTGTGAATGAAGTTGAAAAAGGCTACCAACTGAGCTATGTCAAAGTTCTTACTTTTAGTACAACTCTTTCGTTTAACATTTTTTTCAGGTGGAATTACTTTGTTTGCAATCATTACTTTAATTATGGATTCTTTCAAAATTGGATACTTCGTTGGATTTTCAAGTTGCTTATCAATTACGGAAGGCATTTTTCCAGTTGCACATGCAGTTCATACACTTTTGCAGGTAAAACCATTTGGTCTCTTATTATTTCAGATGTATACAACTCTTAGGATTGTATTGTTGTTGTGTAAGAGCCTAAAATTAACTAACTTGGTTCAAGATTTTTTCAACCCTCTAATTGTATTTTCTCAAAGTCCATTAAAAACAGTATCACAATTACTGGATTGGCAAGGAAATCCCTATATAATGAAAAGTAACTTCCTTAAAGCATTGGTAATCCTCCATGTTTTTCTGTGCCAGTCCATTAAAACGCTTGAGAATTACACAAGATAACAACCATGCTCCCATTCATTTTAGAAGGAAAATCCCAGTGGCTGGCATTATAAGGACTATAAAACCATTTAGTTAGAAAAAGTTACATCTGTTGATTTAATAGAAACATCTAGTTTCTATTTGAGTTCCCATTGAAGGTCTTTAATTTTGATAATTTATTTTTCATAATTAACTTACTAAATAAGTTTGAAAGTAGGGAAGCCTGATGTACTGTTAGTACTAATGAACTTCCATCTTGAACTAAGAGTTGCACACTTAAGCAGTTTGATAAAAAGTCACATTGATATCATCATCATTTTCAGGACAAAAAAGAAATGACAAGAACTATTAGTAACAATTCGAAAAATTTTAAACAAACAAACATAAACAAATATAAAACATAAAAACCATCCTCAAGTTACCTACAGTATGTCGATCGGTTACAAAACATTTGTGCTCCCTCACTACAGTCTTCATTTACAATTTATATAGAATCTCATATTATCAATCTAATATATATGCATACAATCATTATCATTATTAAACATTCATTTGACTACAACCATTATTACTTCCCTTTATGTGAGATATTCTAAGTTTAGAATAAATTTACATTATGGCATTTCATCACATCATCCCAAAACCATCCAGTAAGACTACATCTTTATATTGTATTCTGTATAATTTTTTTTATCTTTGGTTACGAAACTTTTATGCATCCTCTCCGTAGTCCTCACTTACAATTTATATAAAATTTCATATCATCAATCATATACATCTTCACACCTTTGGATTGGCACAGTCACCATCAAACTGAGGGGAGGGAGGAGGGAGGAGCCAACGTCGTGACAATAATTAACATATAATTAACATGTTAACATATAATTAACTACGATAACAATAATGAAATGATAACCTTAACTAGTAAAAGTAACTTGGATATAAATTGTAAATTGGGACTTGGGGAAAAGACCTATAAATTTTATTAATAATTTTTTGTTTAGATCTTGTTATAAAGGTGTAATTTCTTTTGGGTCTGATAAGAGGAGATGTGATATAAATAGCAAATAATTTTTAGCTAACTACAACAATAACAAGGAAATGTTAATGGATAATGTTTAATGATATATACAGGTGTTGTATTGGTAAAAGCAAATTGGATACAAGCTTTAAATAGTGAGGTGGAGGGGGGGAGAGGGGGGAATGCTTAGATATCTTATTAATTGATTTTTTTTCCAGAATATGTTATAAAGGTGTAATGTTATTGGAGGTTTATTGAAATTGCGAATGAATGCCAGTAGGTGGTTGTGTCTTTAAATACAAATGATTTCAGATAAAAGCACGTTTAAATAATTGTAGTTAAATGAGAATTTTGGTACATTGATAGTAAAATACATAAAGATTTTTGATTCAAAATGTACAATTCAATATGAATGAATAAGTAATGATTGTGGAAGAAACGCACGAAATGTATTTGTAACCAATCGACATGCTTTCTACAAGATGTTATGAAGGATGATTCTTTTTTTGTGTTTTTGTTCAATTAAAACAATAAAAAACTTTAAAAAAAATGGAGGGGAGGGGTTTCTAACCATTTTATCCCAACGGAATTGCCTGGGGGGAACTCTGACCCTGCTTTGCATTGTCGTCCTTTCAATAAACGTTTCCTTTTGAAATGCTAAAGTTTTGAAAGTCCATGCTTTCTTGAACAGGAAGGAGAGACAGGACCTTTCAACAGGTGTCTTTTAAGAAAAACAAATTACAGTTACTGTAAAAAAGTACTTTATCAAGATGTCTCATGTCCAGTTACAAGGCTATCTTCACATTCCCATACCAGAGAAAAGCCCCAAACCTGTTGGCCATCCAGAAAATCATGCCATGCAAATCTTGGGGTGAGGGGGGTAAGGTTGTTCCATAAGGCAGGGGTCTTCTTCTCAAAACTCAGTGTTCAAACAAAGTAGTTTTGCACACTCTTAACTACCATTGATCCAATTAAAACCTACTTTTATCTTTCCAATGTTTTAAAATAACAAACCTCATAACTAAAAATTGAATTAGTTCCTTACAGTGCATGGATTAGAATGCATCAGAAGATAGGGACATTGAATCAAATTTGGTAGATAGAAAGGTTGTTGGGTGATTTTTCCAATTGTTTTTATTAAAACCACAAACTAATTGGACATCTATTTCCTGGCATTGAAAAAAATATCATGTTTAAAATATGAATGGTTAATTGGGAAATGGGTCAGGAGTATAAAACACTGGAGCACCATTGGATGAAGACTCAAAGTGAGTCTGATCAGATATTAAGGATTACTTCATGGTGGTAAGGATTGTGAAACATCAATATATCTCCACCATTATTACATCTGCTGAAAGCTATCCAACAGCCCTTTCCAAGGTGACTTGGTCCCTATTGGGTAGGGAAGGCCCCTCAGATATCTGTCTGTGAATTGAGGAAATGATTAAAATGTCTTGCACATTTTTCTAGATTCTGTTAATTGTTTTTTATAGATGATTAATTGAGTACTACTTTTTCCATGGGACCCATTATAATTTATTTACGTTTGTCTTCAGGTATATTTTTTATGGTGCCACGCAAAGGATGTTATCCAGTCCTTCAAAACACTGGAGAGGTAAAGTGAATACTGTGCAGGGAGGGAGGTAATGCAATGTTTTTAATGTTTAATTAAAATATAGCAATAAACCTAGGAAATGAGTATAACCATTGATTGCAATCAAACAGTAGAAATAATGGTTTGATGTCAATATTAATTATAATTTTTTGTAAGTATGGTTGTAAAAAATGTCATGTCTCCTAGTTTAGGGTTAGTCCTAAGGTATTTTTCTCCACCTATAAGCCCTAATGAGCCATGAGCTCCCCCTTCAGTCAAGATTCAGGCTAAGTACTAAGACAGCATTGATTGCCCTTGTGGATGATCTTTGGAGAGATCTTGAGAAGTGAGTGGTGTGTTCACCCTGGCTCTTCTGGATCTCTCAGCTGCTTTTGATATCATCAAACATTTTGCTGGACCAGCCTTGAGGATAAGCATGGGAGGACACTGTTCTGCTGTGGTTCTTCTTTCTCCATGGCAGGCAATGTTGATAGGCGAAGAAAGGTCCATCTCTCTAGGCCCCTGTTATCTGGGGTGCCTCAGAACTTAAGTTTGCCTCTCTTATTTAATATTTATATGAAGTAGAGAGATTATCTGCTGGCAAATGGTTATGCTATGATAGCTAATATATCAGTACCCTGTGTGGGCAGATGCTACTTCAGATCCTGGTTCAATGTTTGGAGGTTGTGAGAGTCTGGATGATGAGAAACCAGCTGCAACTTAGTCCCCCCTGCCCCCGCCTCCAATATCAGGAGAATTGATATCTCTAACTCTGGATGGGGTAATGTCAGGCTTGCCCCAGCTATTGTGGGTCCCTAGGAAAGAAAGACCCTCAACTCCATTCAGAGGTGAGATTCAGCCGGTTTGCACCAGTTCAGGCGAACCGGTTAACTTTTTGCACAGTTCCGAGAACTGGAAAATCCCACCACTGGCTGGGCCCTCCCCCTCCCTCCCCTCCCAGGAGTCCCAGCTACTCTTTATCTAGCCCCTCCCCCAATCTTGCCAGCCTAAACAGCCTGCCTCATTGTTGACCTGAATATCCTGCTACTGCTGCTGCTGTCACCATTTCCAAAGTGGCTGTTCAGGCTGGCAATGAGGCGACAGCATGCCATTCAGGCCGGCAATGAGGAGGCGACAGTGGTGGCAGCAGGCTGGAAATGAGGAGGCGGAGGTGGCAGGCTGTTTAGGCTGGCAATGAGGAGGTGGAAGTGGTGGTGGCAGGCTGTTCGGGCCAACACTGAGGTGGCGGCAGGCCAGTGTCTTGGAGCGGAGTCATGCCCAGCTTTGTTGGCTGCACCAACAAAGGCTGGAAGTAGCTGTCTGCTGTTTACTGCTGCAAAAGTCTTTTTAAAAACTCTGATTGTCAGGCAATAAGACCCAGCAAAAGATGAAGCACCGGACAATCAGCCCTGGCTGATTCTCTCTGCTGTTGCTGTTTGCTGCACAAAGGTAAATACAAGGGCGCTTTGCTTCCGTAGTAAGGCTCTAACCTTCGCCATCACTGCTTCGGTCCTCCTGCAGCACCCTACCTTGCCATGAGTGATGTCGAGTTGGTCACGCCCACTCAGTTAAATGATCCAGCCAGCCACGCCCACTCAGCCGGTCATTAGGAAGAACCAGTTGTTAAATTAGTTGAATCCCACCACTAACTCCATCTAGTAGAAGTGATAAATTCTTTTATTAAGGATTAATGGTTGCAGTGAAAGCAGGCTAGAACAAAAATTCCCACGCATACTGTTACAAAATTTCCCCTTCTCCCTGGCCTTCCCACCTAGGGATGGTTTGTCTTCATCCGATGGTGTGCCGCATAGTGTTTTGGGGACTGCTTGGATGTTTGGTGCCACTTGGAATGCAATTCGCATTCCTTTCTGTGGCCTTGAAGAATGGAACAGGCCGAGGTGGCGCAGTGGTTAAATGCAATACTGCAGCCTACTTCAGCTGACTGCAGTTCGCTGTTCAAATCTCACCGGCTCAGGGTTGACTCAGCCTTCCATTCTTCCGAGGTGGGTAAAATGAGGACCCGGATTGTTGTTGGGGGCAATATGCTGACTCTGTAAACCGCTTAGAGAGGGCTGAAAGCCCTATGAAGCGGTATGTAAGTCTAACTGCTATTGCTATTGCTAACAGGCTGGTTTTCACACCTCTGGCCTCTGTCAAACCTGTCACCCCTTCCCCCTTGGTTCATCTCTATTGTCTACATGACAATTGCCTATTTCCTCTCCCTGCCCCCCCCCCAACAGTTTATGGCAGATGCCACAAAAGTGTTAAGCTGAAGATGGCAGATCTGACAGTAACATACCCTCTTAGAAATCTGGTGCACAATTTGGAGGTCCTCTTAGATTCATGGCTCCTGCTAGGAGAGCAGATGGTGGCTGTGGCCAAGACAATCTTTGCACAAATGTGTGCTAACTCCACTCATTCCTGGATCACGAGGCCTTGCACACAGTCACCTGCTACCTCCTGCTTGGATTACTGCAATGCTGTAAATGGGGCTTGAAGACATATGTAACTATTAGTTTTGGGTGCTACTGCGATATGAGCTGCACTGTCTTCCTTTTTCTACCCAGATGCAATTCAAGGCTCTACGTTTCACCTTTAAAACCCGACATGAACCCTTGTGGGTTCACCACTCCCTTGAGGATACCTGCCCTGTCCTACTAGGTTAGACAGGGTGGATGTGCTCTAGGTCCTCTTCCTTAATTGTTGTCATCTGGTAGGACCTTGGCAGAGCATCTTTCTAGTGACTGTCCCAGCAGTACAGCCCACCTCACTTGAAATCAGGGGGATCCCTGATTAGTCTTCTGGAGGGCTGTGAAAAAAGGGCTCTTCTCCCAAACATAAAGTTAGGGTGGGAGTTGAGCTGTGGGAATGTATGGTCTGATGCAGAGGTGGGTTCCTACCAGTTCGCACCTATTCGGTAGAACCGGTTCGTCAAATCTACCGAACCGGTTAGAAGAGGTTCCACCAGTGGACCCGGAAAGCAGGCCACACCTACAGAAGAGGTTCCAAAAATTTTTGAAACCCACCACTGGTCTGATGTCATATTGGAGAGGAGGTACTTTTGTTTTTAACCATGATATAAATCAGTGGTAGTCAACCTGGTCCCTACCGCCCACTTGTGGGCGTTCCAGCTTTCATGGTGGGAGGTAGGGGTTTTGTCCAATACTGAAGCATTTTTCTTTTTTTAATTTAATTGACTTCCCTACTTTATAAATCACCATTACTGTGGAACCGGTGAGCAGTTAGAAAATTTTACTACTAACAGAGATACAAAAGTGGGCAGTAGGTATAAAAAGGTTGATTACCCCTGATATAAATCATAGTTACAGTTGTCAGCTACTTAGAGTTATTGTATGAGTTAGTTAGCCGTGTAATCATGAAAATAAGTAAAATAAAACAAATAAACTAACAAAATAAAATATACATGGCAGAAGTATTTTTAAAAAAAGATCATTTGTTGCTTTGGATGTTGCTTTGAATATAGACCTGCTCTGTATTGTGTTAAAATGTGTTCAGTGCTGTTGCCAAAGTGAGAGTGTTGAGCCCTTCCAGTTAGACCAAAGGTGAACACAAAGTCACGAATACTGAAACTATTTTTATTATAGGATTACTGTAACTGAATCACGCAACTCTGAATGGCTTCCTCTTTATCCTAAACGAAATTAGGGAGGGTCAAACCTGAGATGTTTTCTCAACTTACAATCCTGGTTTGGGTCGAGAGGTCTCTTATCTGAGTGTCGCAACTCTTCCTCCTCTATCATTTTCTAAGTAGATACTTAACAGTAACCATTATTTTCTCATGAAAATTTAGCTTTGGCATACAGTGAAGATCACTGTAGTCTATTGTTAATTTATATAATAAATTATAGGACAAAGGTAGACTGAAAAATAGAATTGGAGCATACATTGTTTGGTGAATTAGTTTGGAAAGGTTTATTATATTTCATGTTCCATTTTACTAATGTACCTGAAAGGTCTGGCTTATGGGAAAAGACAGAACTGAGAAAAAGCCTCTGTTGCTCCCCATTCATTTGCTGGCTCTTCTCTCTGTTGGAGAGAGGGTGATCTAGGAATTCTCCTATTCCAGAAGAAGCCTAAGAGTGACAGAAGATGTCCTCCCACTATTGATGAAGATGTTGGAGTCTAGACACCGGTTTCTTCATGGTTTCCCCAGCCTGTTCTTTTAATGGAATGCATCTTTGGGGTACAGCTATGTTGGTATAGTGTGTTTACTTAGGTCAATGGTGGGTTTCTGCTGGTTCGCACCGGATCGGGAGAACTGGATGGTGAAATGGACCCGGAAGTAACTTCCGGAATGCCTGCCCCAGCCCTGTCGCTCCACACTCACCCTTGCCCGCTGGAGAGGTCCAGCGGCAAAATCCACCAGACAGCAGAGGCAAGCTCAGGAGTTTTCTCCTGGATTCCCCTCTGTCTTGCCTCCTCCGATCTCCCAAAGTTTTTTCCCCAACGTGTGATAGCTTCCTACTGGATTCCCCTCTGTCTTGCCTCCTCCGATCTCCCAAAGTTTTTTCCCCAACGTGTGATAGCTTCCTACTGGATTCCCCTCTGTCTTGCCTCCACCGATCTCCCAAAGTTCTTTCCCCAATGTGTGATAGCTTTCTTCTTGCCGTGGCTGAGAGGAAGGAAAACCCCCAGGCCAGACAAGAGAGCTGCAATTCTCCCCAACCTCACAGAGTGCTCCTCTTTGCTTCTTCCCTGCTTCAGGGTGGCTTAGGCTACCTTCAGAGCCCACTAACAGGAAGAATTCAGCACAAAGAACATGGAGATCCGTTCCTCTGTGTCTGTATTGCAGCAACGTCAAACCAGAAGTCCAGTATGAAATCTTGATAATACAACAACACTACATGCTTTTATGTACCTAAGTCAGTGGTGGGTTTCAAATTTTCTTAGAACCTATTCTGGGGGTGTGGCCTATTTTGTTGGCGTGGCTTGGCAGTCATGTGATCGGGCAGGTATGGTCAACTTGACATCACTTATGCACACTCAGTCACATGACCACCACCCCAACCCATGTGGCAAAAATTTTTGGGAACTCCTATGAAAGGGGGGGGGGAGAGGGGAAAACCTCCCAAAAATAGACAACTGGATGATTAAGGGCCAAAATTAGGGAGATCGGAGAAGGCAGGACAGAGAGGAATCCAGTAGAAAGCTATCACACATTGGGGAAAGAACTTTGAGAGATCAGTGGAGGCAAGACAGAGGGGAATCCAGTAGACTTATTTTTTTTCTTTTTCTCATTTAAGTGTTGTAGATTCCCTTCTTGGTCCATCAGTTGGCTTATCAGTTTTTTTCATTCTCTTTTTTCATTTTATATGCCAGCCAGCGCCCTTAAACCAGGGGGAAAATATATTAAGAATGTTGGAAGATAATGTTTGAAGGAAACAGGGCCCTTGATAAAATTTTTAGAAAATAGGCTCTCTGTGGAAGAGGGTAGAAGTGGGAGGAACATTTAGATGGTACATCCAAGAAATAGACATAGGTGGAGATTTAAGAGAGGAATGGGGGAGACAGGCCCCTCAAAAATCATAGCAATTGAAGTATCGAAGCAGGCAAGATACGATAGGTAGATGATATATTTCTTCTTTCTTTCATTATTGTTGTTTTGACTTGCTTTTCCCTTTACCTCTTTTTTCTTTAAAGTATAGCAATTAAAGTATGAAGCAGGCAAGAAATGAGGGAAGAATGGTCCCTGTTCGGTGTTGTGGTTCTGAATTGTCTTTCCCTATGTCTCCCTCTCTATTCTTTTTCTTTTTTTCTTTTTTTTTCTCTTTTTGTAGGCAGATGACAAGTTAGATAGGAAATAAAGAAAAAGTTTTTTTTAATAAAGGGTGATGTGATTAAAAGCTAGAGTAAGAGATAGAAATAAAGCGAATATTAATGTATTACATTTTTATTTGATAAAATGAAAGTAATAATGAGAATTAGGTGGAATAATTGAATAACGATAGACTGTAACCTAATATAGATCTGTGTTGTGGCTTGGTAGGAGCCTTTGGAGCTGCTATCAGACTCTGACACAGAAACCTCCTGTGAGTGGTTTCAGGATGCTCACAGGAGAGGATAACAAGCAGCTGTGGCTCATTAAGGATCTCCTCCTGCTGATAAAAGACTGATGGTGCCACGTCCTAGTGGCAGAAGTTCATTCTGTTCCATTCTTGTTCTAGTCAAGGTTCCCCGTTCGTGTTCATGATTCAGAGAAACCAACTTGGAGAAGTGGTTTGCTGTAAGAGTTTGTTTTTGCATTTGCTGTTTAACTTTTTGCCAGAGAATTTATCTGCGTTTATTTTGGGCTTGCAGCCAGCAAAAGCCGGGACTGATAAAAATATTTCCTTTGAAGTTTTGTTTGGCTGTAGTTTCTGAACGAGCAAGGTGGGGGTCAGAACAGATCTGTATTATTATGGGAATTTCACAAGCTGATTGAATGTAATAATAATGTTTAATCTCATTAGTTTTGTTTGTATTGGAATGTAGGGCACCCAGGTGCCACACTGTTCACACATTGATTTACATTTTTATAAAAAAAAAACTTTTAAAAAAGATTTCATATTGAAAAATTATGTGTACAATATAATATGTTCGCATTGTTTATTTTTTAGGTTTGGAGTAATTCATTCAGTGTTTACAAATTTGCTCTTATGGACAAATGGTATATTAACTGAATCAAAGCATCAACTTAATGAACACAAGGAAAGGTTAATTACTCTTGGATTTGGAAACATATCAATTGGTGAGAAATAGTACATTTGGGGAAGTCTTTCTATCCAGTATCTTAATTGACCTATAACTAGGAATTTTAGAAAGCAGGCTGAAGTTGGATCATTGCACTCAATATCTTAATTGTATCCTTTTTTTCCTTATTGTTTCCTAGAACTATATTAAAGCCGCAGATGAAAAAACAGGGTTGAATAATTTGGGGGTCATATTTTGCATGGTGTTGAAAAGTATAAATGGGAACAGCAGAAGATCCATTTTTACTCCACTTTTAAACTGTAGGGGAAAAAAACCAATCCTAAACTCCTACTGCCAATTTTTGATGCCAAGACTACTGACACTTGGCTCTGGATCCTGGGCAAATTCCCAGACACCTGCCCATCCTTAATTTTTTGGATAGTAAGTGGGAGAAAATTTCTATCAAACACTTTGCAGCTACATTTTGGCAGTCTGACTCATACGATCCAGGAGCTGGAGTTTTGTTTTCGGGTTCACAATGCTACGGGATTCATAGTTTTAGATATCCAGTTCCTTGCTCCTGATATGGGTTCCTGTGATTTGCTCTCTAATGGGAATTTATTGTATGTGTACAATAAAGAGAAACCCACTGAATAGAGTGGGATTTGTTCCTACAAAATGGTGGAGAAAAGGGTAGCCATCATCTTTGACTTATAGGTTTTACACTAAATAAATTTTACTAAAGGTGTCAAGTATGTACTTCTGTATTTTCCACTTAAACTATTAGGATTTAAAAGAATAACAGAGTTGGAAAGGGCCTTGAGGGTCTTCTAATCCAACCCTCTGTTCAAACATTTCAAAGAAATGGTTGTCCAATGTTGGATGTTGGTTGCCGGAAGATAAGGCAGACTCTGAAGTTCCTGCTCACTGATACAAAGAGCAAACCTCAATATTCCCCATCCCTCCCCTGCCCCCCAATGTCCAGTTTGTTGCCACCCAATCTGGGATTGTTGCAATGTTGTGGGAAGCTCTGGGTTGTTCAGGCTGCTGAAATTTCACACCCAGGGCAAGAAGACTTGAAGATGCCCAGCATAACCTGTACAAACAGCTCCTGTCTTCAATTATCAGCTCCCCCTCCCCATTTCCCTTCAGTTGATAAACTGGAGTAATTGCCCCAAATTCTTCCTCCCTCCCTTCGCCTTTGATGGCAGGATGCCAGCAAGGCACCAGGCCGATGATGGAGATCCTGAAACTAGAAGACCTATGAGGTCCTTTCCAACTCTGTTATTCTGTTAACTTTTTGTCACAGGTTAGCATACAAATTTGGAAAAAATATCACTTTAAAAGACTTGTCATATCTTATTTAAGATATGAATGTGAGTTGTCCTTGACTATACAGTACTTATTACAGGTAGTCCTCTACTTACAACAATTTAGCCCAAAATTTCTGTTGCTAAGTTTAATTTTGTTCAGATGTTAAGTGAGCTTTACTTTTATTTTATGATTATTTTATTTTCTTGCCAGAGTTGTTATGTGAATCACTGCAGTTAAGTTAACCATTTAACCCGGTTGTTAAATGAATCTGACTTCCCCATTGACTTTGATTGTTAGAAGGTCACAAAAGGGGATCACATCATCCCAGGATGCTGTAACAGTTAACTAGGAGACAGTTGCCATGCATCTGAATTTTGATCATGTGACCATGGGGATGCTGCAATGGTTGTAAGTGTGAAAAATGATCAAAAGTCACTTTTTTCAATGTGGTTGTAACTTTGAACAGTCATTAAATGAACTGTTGTAAGTTGAGGACTGTCTTTGTAAGTTGCATATTATATATATACATATGTGTGTGTGTTTGTGTATATATGTATGTATGTATGTATGTATGTATGTATGTTGTATTTGTGCTGATAAATAAATAAAGGGAGACTATTTATCAGCACAAATACAACAAATGTAACAAAAAGGCAACAGTAAAAATATTGGGTTTCTGCCTGGATGGTCTCTTGTGACGAGCCGAAGGACAGAGAATGGAAGTAGTGATCTTCCTCCCATATTTGGGCATACCGGGGGTTGTAAAATCTAATATATATATATATAAGTAAGTGTGTAACTTAACTGCAGTGATTCACATAACAAATATATATATTTGTTGTATTAGTGCTGATAAATAAATAAAGGGAGACTAGTATAGATCTATTTCAAGCTATTTAGCTCTCATCAGCTAGCCATACCCTTACTGGGATTTGAACCTGGGCTATATTACATACTAAGCAGACTTCTTACCCATTAGGCCACAGGCTCTTATCCGTTATCAGCGAGGCCAGGGTGAGAGGTATCTATTAGATTTTTACAACCCCCGGTATGCCCAAATGTGGGGGGGAAATCACTACTTCCATTCTCTGTCCTTCATCTCGTCACATCTTGTGGGGGGTTGTAAAAATCTAATAGATATATGTATGTATGTATGTATGTATGTATGTATGTATGTATGTATGTATGTATAACAGTATTTTGATCCTGTTTTAGGAATTTTTAGATAGGAATTTCAGGCCCTCTGATTAAGAAATGATTTAATTCTCTTTTTCTTTTCTTTCTGCATAGAGCTGGATGATCATACACCACTTTGCAACTGTACCTACAGCACCCTCTGCTCCATATTTTCCCAAGGAATATATTATTTATACCCCTTCAATATTGAGTATCACATTTTAGCATCCACAATGCTGTATGTGGTCTGGAAGAACATTGGGCGTAAAGTTGAATACCTACAGCCACATAAGATGCCATTCAAGTTTCAGGGCACAGCCATAGGCAGCATCTTAGGTCTAGTAGTATTTATTACAACAATAGCAGTTGTAGTTGTTTATCTTATTCAGATTGGGCGTTCAAAATTAAAGAGTGAACTGGCACTTATTATGTTTTACTTGTATGCCGTCACAGTACTAGCAATCATGTGTGCAGCAGGCATTGTGGCGATTCTAATCTATAGACTTGAAGACAATTCACTAGATATTTCTAAAAATCCAGCCAGAAAACTTGATGCAGACCTCTTGGTAGGGACAGCCTCAGGCTCCTGGCTTCTTTCTTGGGGTTCTATTCTTGCAATTATCTGTGCTCAGTCTCATCCAGCATATACATGGTATAGTTTGCCCTACTCTGTACTTGTTATCATTGAGAAATATATTCAGAACCTCTTCATAATTGAATCTATACATCGTGAACATGACAAGAGTAATGATGATATTAAAACTCTGCGAATATTAACAGTGTCCAGTGGAAACAATCTCTCCCCTACAGCTTCCTATAAAGAAATCTATAATGGAACAAATGGAAAGTTGTCATCCACATTTTATGGAATTAGTTATCCATCTGAGAACAGTTCCAGTTGTGCTTTCCATGAAAACATTAATCAGAACAAGATTCCAGTCCCTCCGTCCCCTACAGATTTTTCATTCACTCCGAGAAACTTCTATGTCAACAACAAAAGAAGTATCTTGAAGAATATTGCTGTATTTTTGTTCTTGTGTAATCTCTCAGTAAGTATTTAAAATAATGCAATTTATTTCTCTAGCAGGACAATTGCCCTCAGTGTGTTTTGTCTTTAACATTAACTTCAATAGAATTTCATCTTCTGATTTCTGCTTAACATTAACTTCTATTGAAGTTAATGTTAAGCAGAAATCAGAAGATGAAATTCTTCCTTCCCATGTAACTTGTGAAGCAGCTATACGAGCACAACCACTGGAGGCCTGATGAACTGTTGGACATTTTGTCCTTGGTCCTTTTATCTTCCAAAGAGTAAGCAAAGATTGAACTGGTTAACTGTTGTACCCTGCTCTTCAACCAACAAAGATAGCCAAATTAGCGTAATTTTAAAAACCACTTCAGTTTCTGCCACAAACCAGCAACCAAGCATCATTCTCAAAAGGGACAAGAATTGAGAAGCATATTGTAAGTTTTGAGAATACTTTGAGACCAATAGAAGTTTGAGAATACATCCAAGTCACAATGAGCCAAAAATGAGGCTTAAACGGAGGCTTGAATAACAATCAGTGTTTAATCTTTGATCAAAGTTTAAAGACATGATGGTCAGTTGTTCCCAACATACCCCAAGGATATGCAGGGAAGAACTACACTTCAGAGAAGGTGTAACTCCTTTTTATACTGTTAGAAATGTTATAAACATCAGTAGAATCCCCCAATCCTTGATTTGTTTATCCTCTGGACAGGATAGAGTATTTTAATTATCCCCTTCAGGTATCTCCTTAACTCTCTCAATTGATCACTTAGCTTCTCAGGGAGATCCAAAGGTGTAATATCCCTTTCCAGGATAGTTCTTTGCCCATAGATTGCAGGAGATTGAAAAGAGTTCAAATGGCAAGGATCACATGTTTTGACATTTGCCAGATATTTTACAGACCCTAATAACAGTGCCACAGGAAGTCAGTTGCAGGAAACAAAAGGCACTTACAGCATGTAAGTGTATACGTTACAAATACAATGCATAATATATGTGTCTTACAAAAAACAAATGTTTCTACTAAAACCAACAAGTTTGTATCCTACTCCCCTTCATTCCACCTTTTATTTTAAAAAAATGGAATGCTTTCCATTGTAGTGAAGATATTGCCAAATCAGGTGAAATCAGCTACCCCAGTTCAGGGCTGCCCTGGGACTCAATCTTTCCAACTTCGGCAGTTTTTTTGGCTTTTTCCCTGGTCATCAATTTTGTGAACAAAATATGTGGGATAAAATTTTCCACAGATACATCCTTTTGCTAACAAATCACGTAAAGCAAAGGTATTATGGGATATTGTTGTTTTAAATGTTAGAGCACTAGCAGTTGCATTAGTTACTATTGCAAGCATTGGCATATTATCCAGCTGACTGATATGTTTTAAATCAACATTTTCAACTTTTACTCAACTTTGCAGTTGAATTACAAATTATGCTAATTAACTTCTAGAAACATTAATTTTTTATGTACCAATTAGAAAAACCAGATTAAAATGTTATTAAAACCAAAATCAATGCACCACAGTAAACATCCCTTTAATTCAATCTGATTCCCTAGTTAGCTGAGATTTTTGCTATGGCTCTTCAATTCTTCCAAGGCACTGCATTTTCGAAACAAAACGGTTTTTGAAGGATTTCAGTTGAAGTCTCGGAAGTACATTCAGAAATGGCGTAAAGAAGCATTCTGTTTAGAGCGTAGCTTGGTCTTCCATTGGAGGTCATCATATCTGGACGGCAGAAATCTGAAGGACAATTAGATAACAGCAGCAAAATTGTGGTGGAATCTTCAGCTAGATTTAGGAAGGTATTAAGAGGGGGGGGCAAGTTTAGTCTTTTCACTGCAGAAATCAACAGAAAGCTGCCCTCCCCCAGAATTGCTGAAACCTTATCTGCCCAATTCCAAGAGAATGCAATTAGTCTGATGAAATTCTTGTAACATAGGAGACTAAACAGCAAAGCTTCTGCTTGAGACTATTCACAAGTAGTTCTGGTTGCTTGTGCCTCACAGAGTTCATCCGGTGTTCTTTAGAGTTTTGCAATCCAGTGTTCTCTGGAGTTTTGCAACTCAAATGACAGAGATGACTTCAGAACAGGAAAACATATGCAGGCTTGGCAGAAAATTTCTCCAGGTTTGATGTATGTTTATTATTATATTTCATTTATTAGATTTTGTTCCAGATCAGAGTCCTTAAAGTGATTTATATTACATTACCTCTTGTGTATTTTCTCCTGTGGCATTGTGAGTTGGATTGAGATTCCACCAAGGTACTCAAGGGGAGTGCTAGAAAGTGGGAGTTTGATCAGTCTAACATTTTCACTGCTCTGATACTCTCCTGATAGTAGCTGAGTTGATGGGTAATGGCACATCTCATTTATTTAATGAAAAGAAACAGTGAACTAATGGCCAGAAGAAGACCTGTCTGCAGTGATTTGCTCCCTGTTTAGGGAAGGACAATATTAATGACAGGACTAATATGAGCTGTGCTATTAAATTATATTAAAAGAAACCTTTATGAATTCATTTAATCAGATTTATCTCCATATTTAAGAAGAGATTGAAGAGTTAAGAGTTAAGAGCTGAGGTGGTGCAGTGGGTAGAGTGCAGTACTGCAGGCCACTTCAGCTGACTGCTAGTTCAGCAGTTCAGCGGTTCAAATCTCACTGGCTCAGGGTTGACTCAGCCTTCCATCCTTCCGAGGTGGGTAAAATGAGGACCCAGATTGTGGGGGCGATATGGTGACTCTGTAAAACGCTTACAGAGGGCTGAAAGCCCTATGAAGCGGTATATAAGTCTAACTGCTATTGCTATTGCTATAGTTAAGCCTACATCTCTTGGTTTCAGTATGGTAGCTAAAATATATTTTAAAATAGGTTTCTAATGGTTGCTTACATTGCTTGCATTTTGTACCAGCTGTAGTTTTTTGATGATTTTCAAGAGAATCCGCATGTAAAACATATTGCAGTAATCCATATGATTAGACCATGAATATCTGTCTGAAGGACCACCTGGTCAAAGAAGAGGTACAATTGTCACACCAGATGAACCTTGGCAAAGGCCCTCCTGACCACAGCTGCCACCTGTTCTTCAAGCAGTTGCTATGAATCCAGAAGGACCCCCAAGTTGCACATCAATCTTGATGTGCCAGTGAAGACCCCTCCAAGACCAATAATTTCACTGACCCTGGGGCAAACAGATCAAAGCATGAGGTCAATATATCAGTAACTTAATCTGTACAAGATGTGGTGGAGATATAAATGTACTGATGATATCAACCCCGAACAGATACTTGCCCAGTACTAAAAAGGAAAGCCCTGAGTCATCCTACAAATGGGTATGGTATACCAATATAAAAAAGAACAAATATTGGGAATAATCAGGAGATTATTCATTCAAGAGATTATAAATGCCCCAGGAGTTTTCTCTAAGTAGCAGATTAAAATAGATACTGTTCTGTATTCTATAGAGTAATCCCCTCACTTTCAAAGGTTGAAGACTGGTAAAGAAAGGAACATTTTTTTGAGACAGTGACATTTTTTCTCTACAAAAAGTGATTACTGCACTTCTAACATGTCTACAAGGGGACGCAGTGGCTAAGACATTGAGCTTGTTGATCAGAAGGTTGGCAGTACAGCAGTTTGAATCCCTAGCACCGTGTAACGGGGTGAGCTCCCGTTACTTGTTCCACCTTCTGCCAACCTAGCAATTCAAAAGCACATACAAAATACAAGTAGAAAAATAGGGACCACTTTGTTAGGAAGGTAACAGCGCTCCATGTGCCTTCGGCATTGAGTCTTGCCAGCCACATGACCAAGAACATCTTCGGACAGTGCTGGCTCTTCAACTTAGAAATGAAGATGGGAACTGCCCCTAGAGCCGGAAATGACTAGCATGCAAGTGCGGGAGAACCTTTACCTTAACAGGTTTACAAAATAAGCAAACTTGTTCATAAGAAAAGAAATAAGAACATGAATGTAATCGTCCTTCCTAGATCTGCTCATAAGAAAAAATGAAAATTTCCCAAACCTTCTTTGGCTCCAGTTCTGATACATTTCAAGCTGAGTATGTCCTGAACAATCTTGTCCTCTCTTTATCAATAATTTAATTACCTGGCTAGCCCATTGGAAAACTCTAGGCAGTTTCTATCCATACAACAAGGCTGAAAGTTCCCCAATTAGCTGGGAAGCTCCCTAGGTTGTTACAATAGGGAAAAATAGGATGAGGGAGTCTTAGCCACTGTGAATGAAAGACTGAACATAACTCCAATTAACAGTAGCAATCATTTACCAGAAAAAGAGTCAGCCTCAGGGAATGGTAGAGTTTCATATGGTGGTGGGGTGGGAGGCTGGAGACGAGGGATGCTGAGGTGATGGATTCCTGCACAAGATGCTTTCTGGTGTCCCATTCAAATTTGCATCTGTGATTGTATGGAAAATACGAGATGGGGATTCAGGATTTCTAAAGTGGCTGGATCTTGGCAGATTGGAATGATAAAGGTCAAGGAGCATGTTTCTAGCAAAACTAATGCTGGATTACCTTTAGGCTAAAATAACTAAAGTTTACTGTAGGCAAGTCATTAAAACAGCATGAGGGTACCTTGGTAGACCAATCCGATATAGCATTAAAGGCAACAATAGTGAGGTCAGAGATGTAAATGCATTTAATAATAAAATATTTTAAGAATATCTAGGAGATCATGAAGTGATTGGTCCAGAAAAAAAATCATGTACTAGCAGTTGCAATCAGAAATCAGGTGCCATGCCTGACAAGGTCAGTTATGCCCTACAATGGCTTATGAAGTGCAATGAGTCCCCTTGTTTCTCATAGCTATTTTTAAAATTATTTATTTTGTTCAATTAATATTAAATCCTATTGTTTTTTTCCCAGTGTATAATTTTAGACCTAAGACAAAGATTTTGAAACCAGGACAAAGATTACATGACCATGTGAACAAACACACAATGCACAATAAAATTTAGAATTCTGCAACTGAATTTTTAGTTAAATTATTTGAATAAAGCTGGAAAATATTGTCCCCAGCATAATTTCAAGGATAATTTGTAATGTAAGATTTTTTTAAAAAAAAAATGTTCTTTTTTTTCATAGCTTTGGATTCCGCAAGCTTTTGGTTGCCGCCCTGAATATGACAATGGCCTGGAAGAAATGGTTTTTGGATTTGAACCTTGGATCATTGTGGTGAATCTTGCAATGCCCTTTTCCATTTTTTACCGGATGCATTCAGCAGCCTCCCTCTTTGAGGTTAGCTGCAAAATGTAAATTGTATAATTTCATCAAGAAGGAAAGATGAAAGTCTGGGAAGGTAAAATACACTTGCTAGATCTTGAAGATCCAAGATCATTTAAATGGATTCTTTTGCCACCTCCTTGCTCCCTTGGGAAATTTAAGCAAACATGAATACATCTGTAAAAGGATTGAGCCAATACACAGCTGCAGGGTTGCAGATTTGAAGAAAAAGATGATATATATATACAGCAATAATTACTAATAAATATTCAACAGTGTCATTGATTTCATTCATCCGTAAAGGTGAGGGAATTCAGAATTATAAAATTTAAGCCTCTGCTTGTAAAAGGAGAAAAATAACACCAAATACAGGTAGCTGTAAGTATGGGAAATAGTCATAAGTCACTTTTTTTAGTGTTGTTATAACTTTGATCACTAAATGAATATAAGTTGAGGACTATTTGTATAGCAGTAAAACATTTTGAACATACTGATAAGCAGCATTTACTAAGTAGAACATAAATGTAATTTTTTTCAGAACACTTTTCTTCAAAAAAAAGTATGAAATATCATGTTTCCCAAAAATAATACCTATCCCGAAAATCAAGATTTTTGTGTGCACTTTATATGCCCTACCCCACAAATAAGCCCTAGTTAAGACTGCCCCCTCCCTCCCACCGTCTGGTTGTACCAGGTGGGGCAAGGGCATGTGTAAAAATCAAGCTAGGGTGGGGATGGGGCATGGAGCTGCCCCACGCACCCCATACCCGCTTCCCTTAGCACTGACACAATGAGTTCTGTTGCCACTTGCGCCCCAATGCCACATTGTGTATCGTGCCAGTGCCACCACTCGTGACAGGATGCCCTATGGCTCATTGCACCGGTGCCGCCCCTCACAGCAGGACACCCTTGTCTCATCATACTGGTGTCATTGCTTGTGGCAGAACACCACATATAACGAGAGTGTCAATTTGAGTTTTAACTTTCATTAGCTAAATACTTTCATTATTATTACTACTGATATTATTATTTAATTTTTAGTCTTCAATTTGATTCACAGACTGGGACTGTTCAAGTCCTAACCAAGAACCTATGAGCTTTTAAGGTAAATGTCTGAGTATAAAGACAGTTCTGGATAGAGTGGTTTTTTGGTTTTTTATATAAACAGTCAACAGGTTAGCCCAAACATTGCACTTTTCTTCAAACCTCGCCATTAACCATCTGTTATTATATTTAACTCATAGAAAGCCCACAAACAGCTTCCAGTCTCTTATAAAGCTGCCTAATCCATTGTCTCTTATCAAAGCAATTTTTCCATCTCTGCTAGTTCAGTCAATTTTACAATCCATTCTTCCACACTCAATGTATCAATGGCGATGGTGTTCAAGTGATGCTCCAGTTGTTTTGGGATTTCACCCAAGGCGCCTATTAGTATTACCTTTCCTTGCTTTTGTCACAGTTGTTCTATTTCTATTTGGGGATCTTTGTATTTTGTTATCTTCTCCAGTTCTTTGTCTTCTCTTCTGCTTTCTCCAGGTAATGCTATGTCCACTAACCAGACTTCTTTGTATTTCTCATTCACGATTGTTAAGTTTGGGGTATAGTTCCAGAGCAATTTAGCTTCTTCATTTTCTATGACTTTATTTTATGGTCCCACCAGTTCTTGCTTGCAGGAAAATGATATTTCTTGCAGATCTTCCAGTGCACTATTTCTACACAGAGAGAGAGAGAGACACATACAGAGAGAGAGAGAGAGGGAGGGAGGGAAGGAGGGAGAGACTATATCAGAAAAGTGAGTGCACCCCCTCACATTTTGTAAATATTTACGTATATCTTTTCATGTGACAACACTGAAGAAATGACACTTGGCTACAATGTTAGGTGGTGAGCATACAGCTTGTATAACAGTGTAAATGTGCTGTCCCCTCAAAATAACACAACACATAATAATGGCTGATTAATGTCTAAACTGCTGGCAACAAAAGTGAGTACACCCCTAAGTGATAATAGCTACACTCCTAAGTGATAATATCCACATGGGGCCCAATTTGCCGTTTTCCCTCCCTGGTGTCTTGTGACTTGTTAGTGTTACAAGCTCTCAGGTGTGAAGGAGGAGCAAGTGTGTTAAATTTGGTGTTATCGCTCTCACTCTTGCATACTGATCACTGGAAGTTCAACGTGGCACCTCGTGGCAATGAACTCTCTGAGGATCTGAAAAAATGAATTGTTGCTCTACATAAAGATGGCCTAGGCCAGTGATGGCGAACGTTTTTCAGATCGGGTGTCAAAAGGGCACACACGTGTGTGATAGTGCACGTGTGTGTGCCCACACCCATAATGCAATGCTCTCCTCCTGCGCATGCACGTACAACCCCCCGCGCTTGCCTCATGCATGCACACAGGCCTCACTGAAGCCTCCAGACTTCTAGTAGGCCCGATGACTGAGCACCTTGATGCCACAGACCCTCCTCCTGCCTGCAGCCATGGCCTCCTGACCCCTTCTGGCAGCTCAGCTAGCCTCCGAACCCTGCCTGTCCCAGGAGTCATGTGTCTCCTTGCCTGGGGTGGCTTAGCTGAGGACCAGGCATTGCCTGTGTGATCCCAGGGGTGTGAGAGGGCACCATGCATGTGCGGGTTTGGAATGGCGACCGGGCTTTTTCGCTCCTCACAAACTTGGCGAAAAAGCACTGGGAAGCCTTCCAAACGGACCGCAAAATCTCTGGAAAGGGCTCCTGGGAGAGTTTAAGATCTGTAGAACCCGAAGGACCTGAAGGAACCCAGATAGCTGGAGGATATCACTCCCGAAGGCTTGCTTTTAGCCCTCACAACGCTCAGCAGCCTGAACCACCCAGTTGCGCGAGGGCGATGACGATGGCGGCGCACGGCCGGCCGGCGTCTTCTTATCATCTTTGGATGCCTGGGTGCCCCTGGTGTTGTCCGCCCGACCTGGTGAGCCCCCTAACTATTTATCTGCGGGTCCCTGGTCCTGGAAGTCGCCCCCAGAGCAGCGGAACGGCAGCAGCTGGAATCGGAAGGAAAGATGGCTGCCTGAGCTTTTCGCTCCCCCGAATGGAATTCCCCCGCTGTTTACTAGATTTAAACAGTGAGGGGCTTGGAGAGGAGCCCGGATTTTCACTTACGGCTTGGAAATAAGGAGCGGTGAGCCTTGGGGACCCTATAACTGGCTACTACCATCTTCTATCGCCCCAAAGAGGTGGGAGATTATCGTGGCTTGGGTGAGCGGATCGAGCGGCGGACTAGCCGCCACCATCGTAGCTCGCCTGAACGCCCCCCCCTCCATTTCTGCTTGCCTTTCCCGCCGTTGTAGCCTCTCCCTTCATCCTCTCGTGTGCTGGGCATTTTCTTTTCCTGCCTGCCCTTGCTGCTGTAGAGCCTTGCCTGCCTGTTTCCCTATCCAGCATGGATTTTCTACTGCCTGGCCTGCGACCATCTGCATTGGCCTTGAAACAGCCGCCCCCCTCGACCGCTTGCTACCATTGCTGCCCTGGAACACCTATTTTGGGCAGCGACCATCTGACACAACGCTTGACACCTTATGGTCTGCGTATTCATGGTGCATTCGGCCTGTGGAAAGGAGTGAGAGAGGATGGCAGTCTCAGGGATAAGGAATTGGCGTTTTAAAAACTGGTCACCAAGCTGGCGCTTCCCCTTTCCCCCTCCCGACTTGTTCCAGCCACCCCTAGAGTTTAGACACCTAGACTTTGGTCCTCTCAGGACCTTAGGAGAGGGGGAAGATAAGACATTCCCCTGCACATTATCTTTATATCCCCTATGGACCGTTATTGATGAGTACTGCTATTGCTATTGCTATTACCCTAAGCTTCATCTTGATTTGGAGGGTGCGAGGCTGCAAAGTTGCTGCTTGTTAACATCTGGCGTTCACGCTTTGCCCCCCTCCATCTATAACCATCTTGCACAATACGGACTTTGGACCTTGGCCTTGGGTCTTCCTGGAACTTGGAGGAAGGGAGTTTGGCTCTCCCGGAACTTATAACTTATAATTTAAATTGTGTCCCTGTGCAATTTTTAATTCGGTATGCTGAGTGTATGGGATTGTATGTGATAGTGTGAATGTTCCCACTTTTATTGTTATTATCGTTGTATTTTCTATGTTTTAATTATAATGTGGGGATTGCTTGTGTGAGCGCTTGTCCCCTCAGGGAAAAGGGCGGCCTATAAGCTTTAATAAAATGGAAAAAAAAATGCAATCCTCTTGCCAGATGTGTACTTTTCCTAAAAAAAGGAAGGCATATATCATTAGGGCACCCACACCCACTCAGCCCCCATCAGCCCTTTATCTCTCTGGCCCCATCAGACCTGCTACTTGGCTGCATCCTTCCAGTTCCATGTATTTGTTCCATGTATTTGGAGAAGTGTGCAGATGGACTACCCTCTTCCATGTGTGCCAACCATACAGGATTGAGGGGAGTGGCTGGTACTCTTGAAGAAGGAGAAGCAAGTCAGGAAGTTTGGCCTGAAGATATCTTCTCTTGCCCCAACCATCTTCCTCAGCTCCTCTGCATGCCCAGCCTCTTCCAAGCATCCATTTAACACAGGAGATTTGCAAGACATGCAAAGGCAGTCTTGATTTTCCCGAACATAGTGCAGATTTTCGAAGAAAATGTAGGCTTTGCCCTCTGGCTCAAAATCTAATAAGCATGACAAGAAAGGAAAATGGAAGAGGAAAGGAAACCCAGAGCAAGATTTCTAGCATGGCATGTGGTTGCCTGACTCTGCCCCCTTTTCTGGAGCTTTCATTGTTGTTGTTGTTAAATTTATTTGCCACCCATCTCGCAGTTTGAGGCAATTCTGATATAGCAGGGCTCTCTTACAAATGCAGGGCTGTTCCATTTTATCCATCCAAATGGATGTTTCAGGCTGTCATACTTTTCCATTTGTGTGGTTGATTTCTGATGGGACTTATTTAGCCAAACATGATGAGTGTGTGTGTGTGTGTGTGTGTGTGTGTGCGCGCACACACACACACACACACACACATTGTGGCACAGCAGGAGCCGTTGGAGCTGCCACCAGACTCCGACAGCAAGGGGCCCTATGAGTTGGCTCTGGAGGATGTGAAGGACCCTGGACAGGGTTCCGACTCCGGGCAGAGCGCAGAGAGGCTGGTTGGCCACCAGGAGGCGCCTGAGCATTAGAGCAGTAGGGAGGAGCCAAGGGAGTTGTTCCTGGATGCCCGGCACCGAAGAACTGATAGGCGTAAGGAACAGTTGCGCAGTTACAGGAGATAATTGCACTCAGCTGGTGGTAATTAGGCTCCTCTCCAGACTATAAGAGGAATTCTTGTGCACACGCCGCGTTGCAGGAGTCAACGCATTGACTAAGCTAACTAGCTTGGCAGGCTGGATTGCTGCCAAGGCTTATCTGTGCCGGTTTGCTGCCAAGGACCTGTCTGTCTGTTAATAAATTCCTTG
The DNA here is from genome assembly GCF_051295495.1 of Thamnophis sirtalis. Taxonomy (NCBI): domain Eukaryota; kingdom Metazoa; phylum Chordata; class Lepidosauria; order Squamata; family Natricidae; genus Thamnophis; species Thamnophis sirtalis. Next base: position 54,861,348 of record NW_028261390.1, on the reverse strand, counting down.
AAGTATCTTTGGCTCAGCGTGCTTTGGTGTGGGACGAGGGGGGTCAGAACACATACATATATGTATTTCAAACTTACAGCAGTCTTTGTCATCATCCAAAAAGAAAAAAAAATGCAAGATAGTCAGGAACACAGGAATATCATGAGGTAAATTATAAAGTATACAGAACACACAGAAGGGGAGGAAAAAAGGGGAAATCCCCCTTCATACTTACAACAACCAATCGTGAGTCAGCACTAACTAATCAACTACAACTATGTGTTCTGGTCCATTGTGCACTTTACTGTGCCAGCTACTAAATTCAATATTTAGTATTGTGTTGAGTTATCCTCAAATACTGGTATAGCTCCTTTAAGTTCAATAGCAAAATCTTTCAATAATTGGGTATAGCATATTATCTCTGAACATAATCTTGATAATGCTATGAATTCTGCTTCAGCTGTAGAAATCGCAACTGAAGTCTGTTGTTAAGATCGGGTAAAGGAGGCACACAAAGGCTTCAGGAACAACAGCTCTTTATTGCAGGTCAAGTAAACATCGGGCTAGGGAATGGTCGGGCAGCATCCCCTTTTAAAGGGATCTGTCAGACCTTTGGACCAATGGGATTCAACCTCTGTTCCCACCGGAACAAAGGACCTTGGTGGAAACCTCTGTCAGCTTGTCAGCCGGGGGGGGGGGGGGGTGATATCTAACATCTGTTTTTTAGATTTCCAACCCACTAATGTGTCTGACTTTCTATCTTGTACATCATTAGCCCAATCACGTTCTACAAAACATTTCAATCCCAATTCACTTGAGGGTTGTAAATGCAATACTAAATCTATGGTTCCCTTTAAATAATGTAGTAACCAGTGTTGTTGTGTAGACTTTGATATATAACGGCTTAAAATATTGACTGAATGGGGGCCTTGACCATTGTGATAAGTACAACAGACTTCCTATGACTGCCTGATACAGTTCCTAGAAAAATATTTTTGATGGTTTGAAAATCTGATATCATGGGAGTTTGCACACTTTTACAGCTTTCCATATTATTTTTTTCTATTTTCTTCTTTTCACTTAAAATATACCCTCCTTCTTGTAGTTTCTTTATTTCTACTCCTAAAATGGTCTTTATTTCTCCTAGACACTTTAACTGAAAATCCTTTTCAAGCTGTTTTGCAAATGAATAAATGTGTGATTGTTTTTTTGTTATGTAACAAATACCACCCACAAATGCTAACAATATAGATATTTTGCCTTCACAATTTTGAGTATGCAAGCATGGATCAGCTTTACTTCTTCTGAAACCCATTTTTTTTCAAAATAGTATCTAAACATTTGTTCCAATTTCTCTCTGATTGTTTTAGGCTTTATGTGCTTTGTTTTATTTATATACTGTTCCTGGCTAATCACTCTCATAACCAGGAGCTTGCGCCATATATATTTTTGTTTTAATTATGCATTTAGGTAAGAATTGATATCAAAATGGCATATCTTATAATTTTGCAATGCTGCCAAGGTTAAAATTAGTCTTATGGTTTCACTCCTCTCTGTAAGCACAAATACTTCATCATAAGGAACATTTTTTGTGTGTGTGAAGCCTTGGGCAACTAACCTTGCTTTATATTATACTTCATGATTCACCAAAAGTTTCTTTTTGTACATCTATTTGCATCTAACAACTTTTTCTCCCTCTAGTAACCTCATTGGCGTGAAAACTTTGTCTTTACATAGACATCTCTTCATCCATTCCATTTCTTTTGTTTAATACTTTCTGGTAATTTTGAGGCTCTAAAGAGCGTTACACACTTTTACTTTTTACTTCATCAACTATAAATCTTTCTTTGTTTGCTCTTTCAGACCTCCTTGGAATAAAATGTTCCTATTTCACTGGAATCTCTCTCTCCAAACATTCCTCTGAGCTATACTCAGACCCTGAGCTACTCTCGGATTTCTATTTAACGTGCCTGTGTGAATGTTCATATATTGGATTCCTCTGACTAACAGGCATACATATTTCGGTATTGGCATGTTTCTTTTTCCAATTCTTATGTTTAGAAAAATTTGTAGAACGTGAAATAATAACATTTTTGTGTAAATCTATATGCCTTTGTTCTTGACCGATAACCTATAGATTTCAGTTTCCTTGCCTTTGGTTGTTATTTCCTCCTAATTGTTTTGGGAATGTGCACCCGTGCACTGCTGCCGAAGATTCTTAAATGTGCCAAAGATGGTTCTATTTTTATAACATGTAATAATGGAGCTTCATTAATTGCTGAACTCCACAGTCTATTGACCAAATATCTGGCAGTTAAAATTGCCTCATCCCAATACAGCTTACCTATTCCTGCATCTCTTACATAGTTTGTAACACAGCATTCCTGTGTTCAGCATTAACTGTAACTAAAACTATATCAATAGATAAAGATGAACCACAAAGCAAGATGTGTTTTCATAATTGGGTTGGGTAAAGATACTGTAAGCACTAGATGATATTGGTTGAGCTACAATGTTCAAATACACATTCACTAAATTTTATTTATAAAAATGCAAAAACCTAAAGCCCTGATTATATTTAAAGAGAAAAATATTCTGAAGACCTAAGATTTAAGTATGTTCTCATAGATAGAATTGCCATGAGTCTAAGAAGTTATCTATATGGGACTAATTATTTTAACATTAACCTCAAAAGATTAAAACACTCCATAAATCAATCTTCACTAGTTAAAAAATATGAATTTTAATTAGTTATAAAACATACGCTTGAAAAACTGAATTATGCTTGAACCATGAAGCCAAACTAGTGGTAAAAGTCACTGCACTCCTACAATTAATCAAGGAATCATTGGAAATGCTAGTTGCTTAATATGCCTCAATGCTCAGATGTGAGTTTGTGTCAGCCTATTTTGCTATTTGCTTTCGGCTGCCATTGAAATGGGGAGGGGGGCATGGTATTTGGGAGGGGAGGTTTAAGTACAGGAGAAATTGTAAAAAGGGAGTTTTGTTCTCACCATCTACTGTGCATGCTGAAGATTAGTGATTGGTATTGAATATGAATTCTGCCAATTACCTCCCTTCGTCCCATCAGATCGCATAGAGTAGGCCTCCTCCGAATTCCATCCGCCAGTCAGTGCCGACTGGCGACTACGCGGAGGAGAGCCTTCTCAGTTGCAGCTCCGACGCTTTGGAATGATCTCCCCGTGGAGATTCGCACCCTCACCACCGTCCAGACCTTCCGCACAGCCCTCAAGACCTGGCTATCCCGTCAGGCCTGGGGATAAGACCCTAACTTCGCCCCACCCGAATGCTGAATGAATGTTGTGTTTTACTGGTTTATTTTTTTTTATTATTCACACTTTTTTTTTTCTTGTGTTTTGTCTTGCACCCCCTTCCTATTTATTGTAAGCCGCCCTGAGTCCCCTCAGGGAAAAGGGCGGCCTATAAATGTCATTAAAATGAAAAAAAAAAGTGTTGGTCAAGGCCAACCGTCCCGCATACCAACCTGATGATGCTCCTTGAAGATGGAACTCACATGACACCTAAGGGATTTGCAGATTGGACAGTGGGATGAGGGTTATCGGGGGGAGGGGGTTGGTCACCTATTGATATGTATGATTTTGTGCGCTTTTGCCTCAGATCTTGCTTTGCTTAGCTGCTATCTTTTCATAACCAGTAAAAGTACTCTTAATTCTGCAAAATGGAATTACGTGGTTTCTTTCTTGATTGCTGAGGGAGGCCGGCTTGACATTAAGCAAGATCTCATTTTCACACTCAGCCCAGAGCTAACACCTTCCGAGGGGAGTGTAAATAAAACCAAAACCTTCAAAGGAATGCCCTACCCAGGCAGCAACCAGGAGGACGACATGGGGGCGGCTGCATCCTCGTGTCCCTTGGAGACGGAGCAGATGACGGATCTGAATTTGGAGGAACGATCCGTCCGTCCCAGGTAGTCATTGGGAGTGGGACAGAAGTATGATCCTGAGGAAATTCTGGCTGGAGTTACCACAAGGTGACATCGGCGGCTGGCAGCTGCTTGGCAGGACGCCGATGAGGAGAACCTTATGATGTCCCAAGCTATGAAACTCTTTCAAGAGACTTGGGAGAAGCAGTGTTTATATGAGAGTGGTCCCGAAAGAGAAGCTGATCTCCCAGACCTAGAGGAGAGAACTGCAGAAGCCCTGTTCTGCCCAAGGGGGGCCCTGGGGGCAGACAGTGGAGCTTATCAGGATGGGAAAGCCCCAGCAGCAGCAACAGCAGCCACGAGACTCCTTCCAAGAGGAGGATCCCCCCCCCCCCGGCAGATGCCGGATGGCAAAAGTTCCTCCGCTTGGTGTGAAATTTGGAGGTGATTTTTCCTGGTCCAAATCTGGAATTTCATGCAACAGTTCGGAGAGGATCTCCCCACAGAAGAAGCCAAGGTAAGAGTTCTTCCTCCTGCTGAGAGACTATTATAGATTTGTGGTCGCTCTGAGGAAACGCTTTGATGACCTGCTCACAGAGCAGAAGGCCAGAACCAGAATGAAAACTCTTACCCAGGGGAAGAACCCAGTGGCTGATTACATACAAGAGTCTCGTAAATTGTCCATTTATATGCGGGGTGGTCAGAAGAAGTTTTAATGGACAGTTTTATGGATGGCTTAAACAAAGATATATACCAAAACTGTGTAAATGGGGGGGGGTGGTGGTAACTTGCAACGCTGGTACAAATTGGTAGCAGATGTAGAGATCGATTTAGCTAGAGACAAGTAACACAATGATAGTGAGAAAGAGAAAGCTACCCCTCCCACCCACCCCCAAAGGAACTCTGAAAGGAGGAAAAAGTTGGTCTACAAGCAAGCCTCAGTCTACCATCTGCTTCCGTTGCGGAAAGGAGGGCCACCGGGCAGTAAATTGCCGCTCCAAGATTGGCCCAAAGCCCCCAGCCGGGGTGGGGAGAGAAAACCAGACAAACAACCTGGGAAAAGAAGGGACACCACCATGAAAGGGTTGGAACCTGTTGCACAATTCCTTCCCATCCCATGAGAAGAAGAACCGTCCTCCTCATTGGGGGGGGGGAATGAAACCGAATCTGATGACGACCGTCTGGTAAGTTTCCCATCAGTTCCCATGACCATCCCAGTAGAACTTAAAGTGCCCTCTACTGGCGCCCAAGCAAAAATGCTGGCCCTTTTAGACTCGGGATGCACACGTTGCATTGTTAGCCCGGAAGTGGTGGAAAAAATGGGCTTGAAACTGAGAACTTTGAAAGTTCCCATTGCTTTTTGCCAGCTAGATGGGTCTATAGCTGGGGGGGCTCCTGCCCATTTTGTGACTGAATCTATAGACATGCGGATGGGAGATCACCAGGAAACATTAAGTTTCATTTGGCACCGGGGATGGACTGGCCTCTCATACTGGGCTGGACTGGTTACATAAATGGAACCCACGCATCAACTGGAAGAAAGCGTGGTTGCGCATCCAATCCACTAAACCCCCTGAGGGAGAAGGGAGGCTTTCCAATATTACCAATGCTGAACCTAACCTAGTGGCCACGGTGCAGAAAAAAATTGAGGGGGAGGAGAAAATCCCAAAGGAATATTGGGTTCTAAAAGACGTTTTCAGTGAAAAATCCTCTGATAAATTACCCCCTCACCACGCAACAGATTGCAGCATTGAGATCCTCCCAGGAGTAAAACTTCCAAAACCCCAGATTTTTTCAATGACCCCACGTGAAATGGAGGAATTAGGGAAGTTTATTGACAAAAATTTGAAAAGGGGGTTTATTGAACCTGCTAGGCCATGTGTGGCTGCCCCTGTGTTGTTTAGAGAAAAGAAAGATGGCTCCTTTCATCTCTGTGTTAACTACAAAAATCTTAATAGTGTGTGCGTGGAAAATGTATACCCCCTCCCTCTGATGAAGGATATGTTGGCCCAATTGGGTAAAGGGAAGAGCTTCACAAAATTGGACCTAAGAGAGGCCTACTACAGAGTCAGAATCAAAGAGGGAGATGAATGGAAAACTGCTTTCAACTGCCCACTTGGGTGTTTTCAATTCAGAGCACTCCCATTTGGCCTCTCATTAATAAATGAAGTTTTACATGAACACCTGTACAAGGGCGTGATGGTCTACCTTGAACAACATCCTTATCTACATGGAAACACATGATGAACACGTGACCTTACTACGATCAGTACTCAAGAAACTCCGGGCTGCAGAACTTTATGCCAAATTGTATAAATGTGAATTTCATCAAGAGAAAATTAATTACTTGGGCTACCGCATCTCCCACAATGGCATCAAGATGGACCCAGCGAAAGTCCAGGCTGTAACTGAGTGGGCACCTCCTCCCATCCGCAAACAATTATGAAGTTTTTTGGGATTTGCGGATTTTTATTGTCAATTTATCCCTCGTTCACCAGCATTGCTCTGCCCATTACAAATCACCTAAAGTCAAAGGGGAGGCCAAGCCCAGACCGAATAAGCCTTTGAATTGGACTATGGAGTGTCAAGCCACTTTCGAGAAATTGAAGTGACTCTTTGCAGCTGAACCCATTCTGAAACACCCAATATGGAGGCACCATTTATCATTCAAGCTGATGCCAGTGATGTGGTGGTGGGGGGACAGTATTACTTCAAATGAACGCTGAGGGGAAATTGCAGCCATGCACTTACACTTCTCACAAACTGACAGAGATGGAGAGATGATGGGCTATATGAGAAAAGGAAGCTTTTGCGGTCAGATGGGCTTTGATGACCAGGTGACATTTCCTAGAAGAGGCAAAACACCCTTTTGAAGTATGGACTGATCATAAAAATTTGGAAGCATTGAAGGCCCCACATAAGCTGTCTCCTAAACAGGTGCATTGGGTGCAACCTTTCAACCATTTCAACTTTACTTTCAAGTACATTCCGGGGGGAGGGGAGAACTTCATGGCTGATGCTTTGTCTAGGCTTCCCCAATACACAGCTCTAAGCTGAGCGTAGTTTACTCAGTCATTCCAGCGAAAAGTCTAGCTGCCCCAGTGATTACTAGAAGCCAAGGCATTTCGAATTTAGAGGTTACAACGGACCTCATATGCAAACTCAAGGAAGGCCTTGAGTCCGATGACTGGTTCAAGGAACATTCAAATGAATGTACTATAAAGAATAGACTGGCTTGGGTAGGGGCTAAATTGTATGTTCCTGCTAACCTGAAAGTATTGTTCTTCAACGGGCCCATGATTTGAGAATGGCAGGCCATTTTGGATTTGTAAAGACTTTACATCTTGTTAAGAGGCAATTTTGGTGGCCTTCATTGAAAAAAGACATTGAGTCCTACATAGCCAGTTGTCCCATTTGTGCTGCCGCAAAGCACCCACCGTGAAAACCCCAGGCCCTTCTCCAAGGTGTGGCCCGTCCTGAGGCCCCATGGAAGGAGATATCGATGGACTTCATTGTCAAATTGCCAGAGAGTCTAAGAAATACTGTGATTCGGGTAATCATCGACCTGTTTTCCAAACAAGTTCATTTTGTACCCTGTTCCAAAATCCCATCAGCTAAGTCATTAGCTAAGTTGTTTATTTCACATGTATACAGTGCCTGAACGCATAATTTTGGATGGGGGGGTCCAGTTCACCTCCCTCTTCTGGAAGGAGTTTCTGAAGTTAATTGGCTCCGCCCAGGGGCTAAGCTCCACCCACCATCCTCAGACTAATGGGGCTTGTGAACGGACTAATTCTGCTTTGGAACAGTACCTCTGGTGTTTCATCAATTATCAGCAAGATAACTGGGCTGAACTGTTGCCACATGCTGAGGTGGCATACAACAGCTCTGTGCCCAGCAGTACCAGCTTGACCCCTTTTAGGGTTATATTTAGGCAGAACTTTGTACCAATTCCTGAGTTGCCTCAAGAAAACCTGCAAATTTTGTCCCTCTCCGAGTGGAGTGACCAGCTTTGCCAAATTTGGCCCATGACCCGCAAGGCGTTGGAGGCTGCTCACCAGGTGCACAAGAAATAGGCTGACAAAAAGAGGGTGCGGCAAAGGGAGTACAAAGTAGGAGATTGAGTGTTTTTGTCTACCAAGTTTCTACAAACCACCCAGAAATTAAAGAAACTGGGGCCAAAGTATGTCGGTCCTTTCCCTATTGTGAAAATCATTAATCCTGTTTCTGTATGATTGGAGTTACCAAAGCATCTTAAGCGAATTTATCCTGTGTTTCATGTAAATCTGTTGAAGCCAGAGCACACTTCTTCTTTTTGTGTACCTCTACCTGCACCCCCTGCCCTTCTTCTTATTGAGGGAGAGCAACATTTTGAGGTTAAGGAAATCTTGGACTCCAGGAAGCATAGGAATCGAATTCAATATCTAGTATCCTGGAAGTATTCCCCCCCCCCCAGGCTGAGTGAGTTGGTAAATCCCATGTTAGAGCTCCTAAACTCTTACGGAAGTTCTACGCTAAGTACACTGATAAGCCTTGATCATATTTGAAATGTACATATCTTATGTTGTCTTTTCTATTGTTATATTTTCTTGCAGGGATGACTTCTTTTCTTGAAGGAGGGCCGGATGTCAGCCTCTGTTTCGCTATTTGCTTTCCGCTGCCATTGAAATGGGGAAGGCGGGGCTGGTATTTGGGAGGGGAAGTTTAAGTACTGGAGAGATTGTAAAAAGGGAGTTTTGTTTTCACCATCTACTGCACATGCTGGAGACTAGTGCTGCATACGTCCTGCATACCAACCTGATGATACTCCTTGAAGATGGAACTCACATGACACCTAAGGGATTTGCAGATTGGACAGTGGGATGAGGGTTATCAGGGGGAGGGGGTTGGTCACATATTGATATGTATGATTTTGCGCGCTTTTGCCTCAGATCTTGCTTTGCTTAGCTGCTATCTTTTCATAACCAGTAAAAGTACTCTTAATTCTGCAAAATGGAGTTAAGTGGTTTCTTTCTTGGTTGCTGAGGGAGGCCGGCTTGACAGTTTGCATAGTTAAATGAATCAATGATCTTGCTCAAATAAGGCAGTTCGTCATTTTTTGACTCTTTATCAACTCTGGTCACAATTTCTCTCCAACCACAAGACAATTAATAAATAGTTAAAATGCAAAAAAATATATGTAAAAATTGAATTTAAAAATATAAAAATTGAATTTAGGCCATATCACCTTTGCTTTTTTCATTTCCCAATGAATGACAAAAATTGGATTCTTGTACTTCACTTGATTTTCCCTTAGGATCAAAATGACCCATTTCCTGGGTTTCCAGAGGCATTTTCTTCTTGGCAAATGCCTGGTTGATTTCAGCAAGTGTTTTCTTTTTTGTTTCTGGTAAAACCCAGAAAAGGAAAGTGGCTCCAACAAGACAGATGGCAGCAAAAACCAGAAAACAGTATGTTTGCAACCCTTCCTGAAAACACAAAGCAAAATGAAACCTGGATTATCAACCCTACCACAGATCTCAAGACAGTCTTGGTCTACAAATGTATAAGAACATCTTCCTTTGACTAAACACATGCCTTCTATTACCAGCATTTCATAATATGCTTTAATGCTGAGCACCACATTTTGATTTCTCTAGTTTAAAAACAATAAAACCTGTAGAAAATCATCCAGCCCAAACTATTTTGGACTATCCCCACATATTATTAACCCTTAGCTCTGGTCGTATTAAAACTGTGCTATTTAATTGCATACAAAATTATGTAGGAAAGTTGATTAGAACTATTTTCGATGGTCATAAAAATAAGGGTGAAAAGGGGGTGTTAGTTGTAGTTTATGCCCGGAATTATACAGAGGCTGCAACCTGGGTTCTGGGCAAAATAATAAATATAACCGGACCTCAATCCTACCGAGCAGAGTTGACTGATGGTACAGTCTGGAGAAGGTATATTGACCAACTCTGGGGGCGAAAGGAAAACCCTAACATAACCCCATCAGGAGACGCACCCAGAAGGCCAAACAAGAAACACACCTACACTACTCTCAAACCCGAACCAAGCATGCACCCACTTATGTGAGGACCACAGTATCCAGCGAAGAGGTTTCAAGGAACTGGGTGGGGTGGACTCGGCCCTGCCCCAGGCTGAGCCCCAGATGATTCCACCAGGAGACTCAGGAGCGGCAGCAGACCTGACTATTCCAGCTGCTTCTGCTGAAGCAACTGGACTGCACAGGTCAGGCCACGCCCACCTATCTGCATGACTATGTAAGTTGAGTGATTGATGGACGCTCCTGCCAGGCGCGGAAGGGTGTTGCATATGTAAATTCGAGGGAACAGCTAATGCCACCGTGATTGGCCCAATTTCCCAGAAATTGGAGAGCTGTCAGTGGCTGAATGTGCTGGACAGCTCCCTTCAAGAGGGAGCTGCTGGGCAGTTTGATCCCTGATTTTTCTCCTGCTTATAAATAAACAGTTCTCTGGAACGACGTGTCCTACCTCTTAACTGACCTTACTTAACAAAAAAAAATCCTCAAATAAAATTTGTATAAGTTACCAAGGGAGCTTGTGGTTTCTCGTTTTTGGATGCTTTAAAGAGGTTTTGTGTGTTTTATGCAAACTGGCACTTCTTTATCTTAAGTTGCCTCATAAACAGAAACAGATCAACATGCTCTATATCTTTTCAGAGCCTCATCTTTTTCTGTGTATTTTTCAATTAATTCTTCTGTTAATTTTTATTTAAATTTCCCTATGTTTTTATTTTTATGTCCCCGACCCTTGATGGTTTGCATGTAATGACTTATAAACTATTCTTTTTTAAATAAAAAAAATAAATCAGAAGTTTTAAAACATTGAAAAAAGGCACTATAAATAGATCGAGAGGGTTACATATTGATTTCATTGCAAATCACACTTTGCCCTTTCTAAAATGTTCTGGTACCTTCTGTAATTCGGAGCCCATACCTGAATGAAAGGGAAAAGGAGTCCAACTATGAAATTGCAGAGCCAGTTGGTTATGCCAGCAATCATAAATGCTGCTGGCCTTTGAGACTGTGGAAAGAGCTCTGCGGTGAGGATAAATGGAATTCCACCTGCAAGAAAGAGACAACATTCAGGTGTTTCATAAACCTAAATAAGAAAAACAGAGGCTTGAGGTCTATTCAGGCCAGGAACCTATTGCTATCGTATACTCAGGAGCAGTGACGTGCAGTCAGGGGAGGCAGAGCCTCACCGCTGTCGTCATGAAAAGAAAAATAAATCTGAAAGGAAAAAGGCGAGACCTGAGGTCAGGCTGAGCTAGTTGTTGCCTGAGCCTGCCTCACCGTGGATTACTCTGCTTAACTGCTTAAAAAAGCCTCTAAAAAGCGCCTTCTACTATGAGGCAGGAGAACTCCGTGCCTCTCCTACATCAGGAATTTTTAGGCTTTTAACCCTTAAGTTAAGCAAGGGTTAAAAGCCTAAAAAATCCTGATGTAGGGGAGGCACTTAGTTCTCCTGCCTCACAGTAGAGGGTGCTTTTTTAGAGACTTTTTTTAACAGTTAAGCAGAGTCATCCACGGAAGCCAGGCAAAAAGCCATGCTGTAGCACAGACACTTTCCCCCAGCCTCTTTCTTTTGGAAGGCTCAGATCGGCTCCCCTCCAGCTTCTCTGCCTCTCCTTTCACCCCAGAAGGAGGTGGGTGGGTGGGCTTTATTGTGTTCCAGGCATTTTCTACCCAGACAGCAGGCAGCATTTGCAATGGTGGAGGTGTTTGGGGAAGGCAGCAGGGGAATGGCAAAGGAGCTGCTTTCAAGCCATTGGAAAAGATATCCAATCCAACCTTTGTGTTTGTGTGTGTTTGTTTGAGAGTGAGTGAGAGAGGGAAGGGGGTGGGAGTGATAGTCCAATCCAAGTTGTGTGTGTGTGTGTGTGTGTGTGTGTGTGTTTGAGAGAGGGAGAGGGAGGGAGAGAGGGAGGAAGGAGGGGAAGGGAAAAGAAAAAGAAAAGGAAACTTATTTAACAAAGGAAAAAACAAATGCTGTTGCTTTAAGTCAGAACTGAGCATGCCTGGCTGTGGAATTCTGGGAGTTCAAGTCCACAAGTCTAAAAGAAAAGCTGCCTCACCAGCCATAAACTTCACCGCACGTCACTGCTTAGGAGTGTGCTGCCCTGAGGCATTTCATCCTCTTGTAAATGATTACGCATATTTGATATTTTATTAGAAAAGATGAATATGAAATATATAATGTGTACATATAGCATTCTTGATCATTATATATTGAAATTTATTTTACCATGATTCCATTAAAAAAGAATGATAAATACAAACAAGATGTAATAGGTTTGATTCCTTGTAAATAGTATGTGGTATCCTGCTATGAGTATGAATACTTCGCATCCTGACTTGATATTAATAATCCAATGACATCATACTAATCTCATACTAATTGTCTTCTCCTTTTATGTCCCTCAATTTGACAAATTTAATGATTTTTTAAAAGTCATTTTCTGTTCATATGCTCCAAATACACAACTTTTTGCCTCAAGGAAGGAATCACTTTTAATTTAATACAGGATAGACTGTCCAATTCTCTGTGGTTCTAAGGTAAGCAGTAAGATATCCTCCCAAAATAAGATCTGCTGCTTGTTTTGGGCCCCAAAAGAAAATAAGACTGGGTCTTATTTTCAGGGAAACATAGTATGTTATCTCCCATAAACAAAAATCAAAGATGTGACTTAGAGCCTTATTAAAATAATCAACCTCACATCCTTTTCTTTTATGTGGGGATGAACAATGTAACAATGAACCAAAAACACTATCAAGATGCTATGAGTAACTTGGCATGAAAGCTAAAGAGTTAGGAGTACAGATGGTGTAGTCATCTGTACTTTCAAAGAAGGAACAGAGAATTTTAGAAATAAACCAGTGGCTTAAGGGGTGGTGGTGTCAATCGAACTTTGAATTCTTAGACCATAATCCACATTACTTACATGAAGGCCTTCTGGCAGGGGATGGGGTGCACCTCACAAGAACTGGGAAGAATATATTTGAAAAATGACTGGCTTATCTTATTCAAGAGGCTTTAAATTAAAACTGAGTGGGGAGGAAGGAAGACTCAGATATAAAACAGGAGATATAGGAAGCATACCAAGGTCAGATGCCTAATGCTCAAAGTTTGGAAACAAATAGGTTGAATTTGAAATACTAGTACATGAGGACAGGTATTATAAGTTGTGGTTAGCAAAACTTGGTGGATGAAATTCATGCATGGAATATACTGCTGGAAGGATATAAACTGTTCAAAAGAAACAGACCTAACAAAAGAGGAAGTGGAGTTACATTAAAAAAATCACTACAGAAATGCATAAAACCAAGCATGAAAGCCTTCTCGAATGCATATGGGTTAAAATAAAAGGAATGACATTGGCATAGGCACAGGCACCGAACTTAGTAGAGGAAATAGACTAACCTTTTGCTAATCAGTTAACTAATGTGTGCAGGAAACACAGCGCAGTAGTAATGTTGGACTTTAACTGCCCTCACATCAACTGGGAGACAAACTCTGCATCAAGTGCAAGATCAAACAGGTTCCTGACAAGCTTAGTTGACAATTTTGTCATCCAAAAAGTAGAGGAAAGAACTAGAGCCAGGGTGTCAAACTGGCACCCCATGAGCTGGTACATCACACACACACACACACCAGTTCCACAAAGACAAAAATTGTTGTGATGCATCATGATACATCATGTGATGTGATCGAGTTTGACACCAGTAAACTACAGTAGATGGTCAGCTATACTCGACTTAATTCTTATTAACAGACATGAAATGATAGAATGGGTTGAAGTTTCAGGAACTTTGGGGAAGGGTGACCATGTCATATTGGAATTCAATATAATGCAGACACAAGCAATAGAATAAAATCAAACTAGTATCTTAGACTTTAAAAGAGCTGATTTCAACAAATTTAGAGCTTGGGAAGGATTCCATGGATGAAAATCTTAAAGGGGAAAACAACTCAAGAAGCTTGGGAAACTCTGAAAAATGTGATTATAAAATCCCAGTCCAGCACAATACAACTGAAAAAGAAAATTGCATGGTTGCATAAAGAACTTCCTGATAAACTGAAAAACTCTCTGGAAAAAAATGGGAAGAGGGACACATAATTAAGACAGAATGCCTATATATAGCCCAAATCTGCAAAGATGAACTCGGGAAACTAAGGGTCAGAATGAACTAAGACTTGCAACAAAAGTTATTTTCAAGATGTAAAAAACAAGAAAAGGTTAAGGAAGTGATTGGTCTACAACATAGAAAGGAAATAATGGGCAGCAGGGAGAAGTAGAATTGCTTAATTCATTCTTTGCATCTGTCCTAATCTACCACAGTTAGTAAAAGGCAGACTAGGAGTACAAGTTAAAAAAGAAAATGGTAAGACCATTAGAAGAATTCATCTTAGAATCCACCTTAGAAGAATTCAAATTACCAGGACCACATTCCTGAAGTTGCTAGCAGATGTAATTTTGGAACCATTAAACCATATCTTTCAAAGAACCTGGAGCCCCATGGAACTACCAGAGGACTAGAAAAAAGCTGATGTAGTTTTCAAAAAAGGAGGGGAAATGGATCCAGGAAACTAGAGACCTATCAGCTTGACATCAATACCTGGGAAGATCCTGGAAAAAGTAATCAAGCAACAGAACTGCAAACACCTAGAAGCAAGCAAAGCTAGAAGCCATGAAGACAAACCATGGGCCTGTCAAAAACAGATCATACCAAATATATCTCATTGCATTTTTTGACAAAGTGATTAAATTAATGGACAAGTGAAAAGATGTGGACATAATATACTTGGACTTCAATAAGGCATTTGAAAAAAATTGACTACAAACCTATTTCTTGGTAAGACAGAAAAATGTGGGATAGCATCACCACCAGATGGATTCATAACTGGCTGACAGACTGCACTCAACTCGTGGCCCTCAATTGAATTACATTTACATGGAAGGAAGTATGCAGTGGAATACTCCAAAGTTCTGTCGTAAGCCTAGTACTGCTCAATATGTCCAAGGTTCTGTCTTAAGCCCAGTACCCATCAACATCTTCATAAACAATTTAGATGAGTGGATAAAATGAGAACCATCAAATTTGAAGATGATATGAAGTTAGGAGGAATAGCCAATACTTTAAAGATAGGCACAAGATCCAGAAAGATCTTGACAGGCTTGAATACTGGGGTCTATGTAACAAAATGCAATTCAGTGGCAAGAAGAGTAAGATTTTACACTTAGGCAAGAAAAACCAAATGCACAGGTATCGAATAAGTAGTAGCTGGCTCAACAGCAATAACTGTGAGAGGGATCCAGGAGTCCTAGTAGACAGTCACTTAAATATGAATCAACCAAAAATGCCAATTCAGTCCTGTGCTGCATTAACATAGCAATAGAATCAAGATCACATTATATATTAGTGCTGCTATATACTGCCACATGTGGAATACTGTATCCAGTTCTGGTCACAATGATACACAAAATATATTGTAACTCTAGAAAGAGTGCAGAAAACAGCAACAAAGATGATCAAGGCACTTACAGCAACTGGGTATGCCTAGTCTAACAAAAAAAAAATGACTAGGGGTGCCATGACAGCAATCTTCCAATATTTGAGAGCTTGTCACAAAGAAGATGGGGACAATTTATTCTCCAAAGCATCTGAGAGCAAGACAAGAAGTAACGGATGAAAACTTAGCAAAGAGAGATCCAACCTAAAATTAAGGAGAAATTTCTTGACAGTGAAAACGATCAATGTCTGGAATGATATAGGATCTCCTGCTTGTGGAGGGTTGGACTAGAAGACCTCAAAGTGGTCCAACTCTTTTATTCTGCATTCTGTAAATAATGTAATAGATTTTAATTTATATATTTAGATTTATAATCATATACTATATGATTACAAGGGCAATGGGTACACCATTGCAAGATCTGAAGGGCCAAGTGGGTGACTAATCATCCTAGGGAAGATCTATATGATCGCTACAAGCTGACACTCCCAAAAGTATATAACAGTCTAATCATTAAAATAGCATAATATATAGCATTTGCATATAATAATGTTATACAGCATATTATTATTCTTAGATACATGTAACCTGATAAGTATTCTTTCTCAACTGCCCCAAATATATCTAGTATCACCTGAAGAACATAATACTTTATACTATTACAGAGATTTTGTATTTCCTCTTTTACCCCACCCTAATCCAACTTTACAGGGCATATTATGAGTGGATTAATTATATTAGAAAAACCATCACAACTCTTTCTGTCAGAGTATCTTTGAAAAGATAGTCATTACCTGGTCCGATGCAAAATGAGGCAATGATTGCAAGAATGCAGAATATACTGAGATATCGAAGCCAGACTGCTTGTTCCTGAAAAATACAGATAACATTAAAAATTAATTATTTTTTGTAAACCTACAGTAATTTATATGGTGTTTTTATTTTATGTTTTATTATTTGTGTTTTATTCAAATTGTATCTTTTTTATTTGATTTTAAACCATCCAGAATAATTATTGGGCAATTTTTTTAAAAAAATTGCAAATCAAATACAAAGAGATTCTCAAACTGCTTGTAGAAAACAAGAACATTTGCAGAGTGATACAAAGACCACTTTCCTGATACCATATCTTTGGAAATCTGTATGCCATCTAATACCTGCTTAGAATAATAAACTCTAGTCATTAATATATCATAGGTTGCTGTCAAATCCTCGAGGCTTCAACGACATCGACTTGCATTGCTAGCTCCTGATTGACTAAGACGCGAGCAACCAGCTGGCGGGAGAATCCAGCTACCCTATTGGTTAAGCGTCTGACAGCTCTAGTATAAAAGGGCTGTCAGCTGACAAATGTTTTTGCTGTTTGCCGGTTCGAGGTTTGCCTTACATTGAGCTGTATGTTATTGTAAATAAAGGTTGTGTTAGCTTCAACCTGCCTTGCCTCAGTTCCTGT